>NC_048449.1:13587043-13887043 GCF_004353265.1 Vitis riparia
TACTATCACCTATCAAGATCACCTCTCAAATCCTTGAGTTATAGATCTCACTTATTATGTGATCAATTGGCATATCCTAATTCAAAGGAGCATATGTTAAATTCTATTAAAGGATTTAATATGGCCATAAATTTCATGATCACATGTCCTTTACATCATCCAAGGAGGCATACTATCTCAATCCCATGAGATATCATGGTGTCTTTATTGAGAATATATGTCGTCAACAACCTTCATCAACAGGGACCCAATCCATAAAGATATATGACTATTTTAGGGTCTCACACCCATAAGTCAAAGTCTCCTATTGATTTTGGCATAAACTTAATATCCTCTCAAGATTGAGAGTGCATGCAGTATAGTAGCTTAGTGAATCATTACAATTAATAACCTTATGTCATGATTCACCATAGGTCTTATTCAATGTGCATCACATACACTAATGCACTCACCATGAGAAATGCATCCTGACAACCAAGACAAGTCATCCCTCCAATTAGGAGGTAGTGCACTATAGTCTCTACTGGATTGCCCAAATCCGTGAACCGATTATAGACAACTTATCTACTTATAGGAATCCATGACTTGTATTTTCTATGCAACTTTTAATACACTCAAGTCATGTATAATGTAAGAGACATGTACCGAATACTCAAATCAATATCAATACACTAACAAGATAGCAATGAGACAATTATGTCTAACTTTGGCCCATTTAGGCACATTTGGCCCATCTCGGCACATTTGGCTCATTTAGACACATTTGGCTCATCTAGGCACATCGAGCCCATTTAGACACATCTGACCCATTTAGGCACACAATGGTCCATTTAGACATACTTTGGCCCATCTAGGGACATTTAGCCAATTTAGGCACATCCTAGTCCATTTAGGCATACCTTGGCCCATCTAGGCACATCGAGCCCATTTAGACACATCTGACCCATTTAGGCACACAATGGTCCATTTAGACATACTTTGGCCCATCTAGGGACATTTAGCCAATTTAGGCACATCCTAGTCCATTTAGGCATACCTTTGCCCTCTTAGGCACACTTTGGCCCATCTAGGCACATTTGGTTCATTTAGGCACACATTGGTCCATTTAGTCATACCTTGGCCCTCTTAGGTACACCTTGGTCCATATAGGCATACCTTGGCCCGCCTAGGCATACCTTGACCTTCTTGGGTATGTGTTAGCCCTCTTAGGCATGCCTTGGTCAATCAAGGCACATCCTGGCCCGTCTAAGCTTATCTGAGCCACCTAAGTCTTCTTTAGGTTTTTCTTGTTTGGTATATGCATAGTTTGCATGACTCGCATGGCATTTTCATTTGCATGGTTTCCATGGTTTTTGCATGGCTGATTGGAGCCAAAATATGTGCTTTAATAGCATATATTCAATATGATTTATGCACTATAAGACACTCAAATCATTTGAATTGACCCAAATCGATGCTAAGGCCCTAGCCATGAGTTTAAATTTTATTTTGGAGATATGTCTCAGGTTTAAAGGAATAAAAGGGTACAAGTTGAAAACATTTTAGATTTTGAAAGATCAAGGGGTTAAATGGTGAACTGAGTGCGTCAAGACCCATGGCATTGAGGAAATGCAAGACGAGGATGTCATGAGTTTGGGATTTGAGTAATGACCATTATAAAGTAAGAAAGAAGGCAGACAAACATGGAAAATGAGGTATGAAGCAAATTCATCAAGTCACATAGAAATTTAGAACTCAAAATCTAGTGGCAATGCTCTAAATTTGAAAATTTTTAGAGTACTTCTTAAAGTCTATTATTGACAATATCGTTTCAAATATCTAGAAGTTAGGAATCCAATGCATCAAACGGTGTGCAAATCAGAGCTAAAATGAGGAAGTTATGCGCATTTGAAGCAAATTGCTCAGCGAAGGATCTTGAGTTTGAAATTCACTGTGCATTTTGAACTCAACCCCTACATTTCGAATTGGGCCTCCTTCCACTTATAAGTTCAAAATTGATTTGAGACTCACCCCAATTTCTAACTCAGCCACCGGTGATCAAGTTTGAGCCCCAAGATATGTCGAAACGAGTTCCAAATGCCTCCACCTAATTCAAATTGCCTTGTACTCGTTTAGAACTCCTTATTTTTGAAGTTTTTTTAGGTTGTTTATGACTTTTCCTTGTAATAAGTGGCTAATGAGAGTGTACCATGTGTTAGGTCATTGATGATACTATATAAACTCTTCTAGTTCTAGTGTTTAGTCATATTGGACCATCTTCCGGAGAGTTTGACATTTTTGTGGGGAAGAAGACGAGAACTTTGGTTTGTTTCTTTTCTTCTTTATTGAATATATTATTTTTAATTTCTTTTGATTTAAATTATGGATTTTTATGTTATTATGGATTGTGAATGTGATATCACCCCCATGAGAGGCTAAAAAGCCAACTCCGGGGCTTTAAGCATGAAAACTTAAGAGCTAGAAACTCATAGGAACAATGGGTAAATTGTTATAACAATAAGATCAATTATTAGTTGGGTTATAATTTATCAATTTTTTTATCCCATCATTGTGTTTAGATTAGGAAATGATATGGTAAGTTATCACCCGATACTAGTAATTCTTTATAACTCTTGATCATTAGTTATCCTAGTATTTCTTATCATTATTTGCTCCAAAACAAAGCTATAAGGAATAAGAAGGGTTAAAAGGCCGAACCTTAAACCAATAATCAGTCTTATTAATTTGATGATATTAGGAATTTTTTTAAAGGGAAAATTTAGGTTTTAGATGCAATTTTGAGTTATAGAGCTCAAGTTGATTGCAAGTGGCCAAAGATACCAAAACCTTAAGATCACTCTACTTAAGAAACCCTTGTTCTCTCTATTTTTATACCTTAAGTTGGATTGTGGAAAGCCTCGACCATATTTGAACAATTGAATTAAAAATCAATATTCATTTTGTTATTAATTTAGTTCTCTTACTTAGTTTCACTTCATTCACATATTATTTTTCACTTTAGGATTCAAATAAAAGTGATTAATTTATCATAGTATTGACAAATTCCATAATCCAATCCCTAAGAATGATACCCGAAGTACTACAAAAGTCATAGTGACACTTTCTCTAGTTTTTTCTTGACCAAAGTTGCTACATTAAAAGGCTTAGTATTTTGGACAACAGAGAAAACCGATTAATGGCATTGCATATCATGTGCATGACATGTCGTAATTGCATGACATGTGCATGATTTTTACCTCTTTGTCTAAAATGCCTTTGTTTTTTTTTATTTTTTATTTCTTTGTCTACTTTTTTTTTTGGAAATGGAATGATCATGGAAAGGAATTAGGCTGGTTAAGAGAGTGTATATGGACGCTTTTAGGAGAGAAAAAAATTTCAGTTTTTTTTTTAGAATGATTTAGGCCACGTTTTTTTGGTGATATTCAGAATACAGTTTGGGGATATTTTCAATGCATTTTTGGATAGGAATCAGGTTGGTCTGAGGATTCAACGTGTTTTGGAAAAAGAAAGAGATTGTATTTTGGGAAGAAGAGAGGAACCTTCTGGAGAAAAACATATTTAGATTTGAAAGAAAATGAAGGAAAGTTTTAGCAGCATTTTTTTTATGGGAAAGGAAGGATTTTGAGTAGCATTTTTTTTTTATAGGAAATGAAGGATTTTGAGTAGTGTTTTTGATAGGAAAGGAAGGATTTTGAGCAGTATTCGAAAAGAGGATTAGGAGGATCTTTTAAAAAAAAATTAGCAGCGTCCGAATGAGGGGTTTTAAGCGTGGTTTTGAAAGAATTTCCAATAGGGAGCTTTTAGGGGGAGAATTAAGGAAGAATCAGCAAGTTTTAAGGAAGCGTTAGAGGTTTTTGAGAGAAGAAGTAGTTGCATTTTGGGAGTTTTCAGACAATTTTAAAAAAAAAAAACAAATCAGTTTATGTTATGGAGGATGTTTAAGGGGTCTATAGGTTTTTTTTTTTTTAATTTTTTGGGGGATGTTCAGGCTGGGATTTAGAGATTTTAGAGAGCACGGTTTTAGAGGACATTCAATAGGTTTTGAGAGGGTCATTCTATGTTTCTTTGAGAGGGATTCACCATCAGTTTTGAGAGCATCCCCACAATTGCAACTTTTGGGGGGGTTGGAGGAGGGAGGGGTGGGTGTTCACATTCTAATTTCCATTTGATTTCTAAGACTTCTGAGGTTGAGATGCAAGACAAAACAACAAATTTTTGGAGTTGTATAATTTCATTGAGAAACAACCGTCATTTCCACCATTAAAAAAGGGTTGTCACTCATGCACCATGAGATCTTACCTCTGTAATCCTTGAGTCTTCAATCCTCCTATTTTTTATGAATTGACATACTCTACCTCATAAAAAACATATGTCATCATAGATTATGTGATCACAAGTCTTTAGCACTACCTAAGAGAATACAATATTATTGTTTCAATCCCATGAGATATCATTATACCTATCTTGAGAATACTTATTGCCACCTATTGTAATCAACAATGACCAAATTCATAAAGAATATATGAATACCTTGGGATCTCACTTATAGGTTAAAGTCATTAAAGACCTCAACACTACCTTAATATTATTTCAAGATTGAGAGCCTACGTAGCATAGTAGATTGATAAATCATGACTACCTAATAATCAATGTCATGACTCACCATAAATTCTTTCCAATGTAATCATACACACTAGCACACTCATCATGGAAAAGTCATCCCAATAACCAAGAAAGTTCTCTCAAATTAAGAGGTAGTACATCACAATCTTTAATGGATTACTTAATTTCATGAGTCAACTAGGAACAACTTATCATCTTTCAAGGAACCCATGACATAGACCGTTTATGTAACTCCTAATGCACCCAAGTCATGTACAATACAAGTGATACAAGAGTAAATGCTCATATGAGAAATAATACAATTAAGGATATAGATGAGAAACAAAAATCATAAAAAAAACATATATATTATTAAGATCTTATTATATTATATCATGTCATGCTTTCGAGGACTTACTCTAACAGAACCATATCACATACATTTAGTAAAGTGAGTAGTGTGGGATATACCTTTTAAATATTTCAGGATCTTGTTCAAGTGTTGTACACAAAATTAATTTGTTTCTTCGAGGTTGAACTCAGTTTACTAAGATTGATTAATTTATATATAATTTATCATATCTAAAGATGTGCACAAAAATGAATTAAGCACACAAAGAATTGAGACATCGAGTTTATATAGAAAACTTTCTCGTGAGATGAAAAGCACAATTAGCACATAATTTCACCACGACAAAAAATTATTGCAAAGTACAGTCATATCAAATATTACAAGTTTTTTACTCCTCATGACCAACTCCAATTGTGTTATCCCTTTTTGTAACCTTTCTCAACCGGTTGCCAAGCCTTGAAGTCACACCAACCTTGGTCTTCAAATTGGAGTCACACCATACTACTAAATTTGGAATCTCAATAAAATTGGACTTCCCTCAAGTTGAGAGTTACATTGAATAGAATATTACAAATAACGTCCACCAGTGGTATTTGAGGTATTTGAGAGTAAGAAATTAAGCTAAGAGCCTTCTCACCATCTCTTCTCTCAAACTGAAATTTGCAACTCTATTTGTAAGCAAACTTGCTGTTAATTTTGTCCATAAAAAAACGATACTTGGCTTGATGTAAGCCTCACAAGGCTGCCACATTTTCAGCCAATCAAAAAAATATTAAACAATATCCCTATCTAATTATTTGGTGTGTTTTTTTTTATCTTGGATATCTTATAATTTGAAACAAAACTTCTCCTTATGTTTCATTCATAAATAATTGATTATGTTTATTTAGAGAGTGATTGAAAGTATTTCTATTTAAACTGTTTTTAATAAAAATGTTTTATCTAAAAGTGCTTTTAGGATAATCAACTATAAATTATTTTTCCAAAAATCATTATAAGTGATTTTTCAACATTATAAGTAAATTTACAAATTTTTAAAGGTGTTTTTCAAATTTTGGTAAACACTTAATTTTTTTTTCAAAAATACTTTTTAGGCTAAAAACATTTTTTAAAATCATTGTCAAATGAACTCTTAATTAGATTTTTCAAGTCTTTATAGTGCTTTATTAATTACTTTTTTTTTTTTATTGTAGATGTCAATTGGAGTATTGTTATTTTTGTATTTTTATGTTATTGGTAAAGAAATTAACATTTTTGTATTATCTAATATTTAATAATTTAAACATAAAATATTTAATGATTACTTTTATTAATTAACTATAAAATATCTAAGTGATGTTCTTTCAATACATCAAAATATAATATATTGGTATTATGGGCTACTTTAATGGTTTTTTTTTATAATAATTATTATTATTCAATTAAAAATTTATAAAATTAGAGGTTTTAGTTCCAATATTGCATAATAAGAAAGACAGTATACATTCCAATATGTCAAAATAAATATGACCGACATTTTAATTATTAAATATCATTTATTTATTGTCTTAATACCCTATAAAAATTTTAACATATTATCTTTAAAAAAAATAATTTTTTTTTACAGAACATAGCAATTAAAAATACCACATCATTATAAAAAATAAAAGGCTATTAAAAAACTATATATTTATCTTTTACAATGACATTTTTATAAATAGATTAAAAAAATTTATTTACAATAATTAAAATAAAAGAAATAAAAATAAGTAAATAGAGTTAAGAAAAACCATTGGTTTACAAAAATCAAGTGATTACTAGTTGTACTATACACGATTCCCAATTATCCATGTAGCTCTATTTAAGTCTCCTCTTGCAGTTGGGCTCCATCGATATTTTACACCAACTTGAAGACAATGATGAAAATATTGGTAATTATGGATATATCGGTACTTCTATTTTACGAGTATATAAGATATATCAGAGATATATCGACGAATATTTTGACATAAAATATTGATGAACCTAAAATTGATCAAAAATTATAAAAATATAAGAAAAGCTCTTAAAAATCAAATTAACAGTATAATAGAATTGTAATTGATATATATAATATAATTTATTATATTTGATAATAATATTGTATGTGCTAATAAAAAAAATATGAATTTCATAAGTATACATTTATTATTAAATTATACCAAATATTATTCGATAATAATATTGTTATATTTTATTATAAAATGTCTAATTTTAAAATATATTTAATATTATAATTAAAATTCATTTAATTCAATTGTATTAAATGATATAAAATAAATGATAATATATATATATATATATATATATATATATATATATAATTTTTAATACTTAATTAATATATTAATGATATTAAAAACACTATGAAGAAAATTATCATAATAATTTTTATATTTTTGGTATTCAAACAAATGAAAAATTTTCATTTAATTATAAAATAATTATAATTAATTTGTTCTTTAATTTTTTTTAAATTATGTTTATATGTTGAATTTGAGTGTATATTTATTTGGTGCAACTTATATAACAAGAGGCAAACTTGCCTTAGTGGTTGGCTCAACGTGTTGCAAACCTTTTGGTGGGAGTTCGAGTCCCCATAGCGAAGAGGTAAAATATGATTTGGTGGTTCGAGAAGAGGAAGTTGGAATATTCCCTTCAGAGTGATCAATCAAATCTTGTATGTTGTCTCTATGTAGGTTTCATATTGGTATCTAAAGCATGTAAATTTTATGGGCTATTATTCCTCTTTCTTTTTTATCTCACACATTTTTTCAATAAATAAACAACACACCACACTAGAAGTGATCAAGTAGCTCTTGATCAGGAGTAGTAGTGTAACAAATTACATGAATTCAAAAGCTTGCTAGGCTTGTTCAAAAATAAATAATATCATGTAATACATGAATCAATATACATGTATATTATGGTGAAAGCAATGTTATACTCTGATTGCTAGCTAAAGGGGCACCATTGACCATAGTTTGTGTTATATAATGGATTTCCAAATGTACTTGAAAGACAAAATGGTGCCAACTAGATATATAATTTAAACGAGATAAGGTAAGTTTTGAGTCTATGTAGCTTAGAAACCATTTGGTAGTTATCATTATGGACAAGGCTAATACTGTGTATGTATTGTAATAGCTAATTTGCAATATTTAAGGCTACATGTAAAATATTTACCAAAGAATATGCATATTATGCCTAAGGCGCGACATTTTCAATAGTTGCTTGAGACAAAGGTCATATTCTTTTCTTTTGTGAAGTCAAAGTCAAATTATGGTTGATCCTCTTACTAAATAAGTAAATATGAAACTAGTTGAAAAAACATCGAGAAGGATGCATGGGACTTACACCTATTACAAAAGTGAAGTGTGAAGTAACCAAACCTACATTAGTAGAGATCCTAAAAAGTAGATTCATATTGGTAACAATGAGACATATGTGCTATAAGCTATTTATATGTAGAAGTCCATCTCTAAGATGAAGATGGTGCATGAACTTACTCTCTTTAGGCTAAAAATAAAAGTGAAATTGTAGTTATTTATAACATTATTGGTCCAAAAAAAAAAATTAATAAGAGAGAAGGATATTATGTTACATAGTGAGACATATTGTCATCGAAGCAGTACTAATATGTTAAGTTGTTTAATTAGATTAAGTGATTAATTGTCTACCAATTGTCTACAAAAGCTCAGCCTATTTATTAGGGATTTTAAATCAAAACGGTTTTGAACAAATATTGGTTTTTAAAAAAAATAGTTTCACAAATGAAATAACAACTAAAAGAGAAAGGTCTAGAGCAATTCACAATTGGACTTTAAATTCACTAATAGAAGGTAGATCTTTTCTTTTCTTTAATGATTAAAAGTCAATCCAAAATTAAATAAGATCTAAAAAATGATTAGGACATATATGGAAATTGAATTTAGAAATTGAACTTCAGATCTCAAAAGTCTATTTGAATTAACTTAATCCTTTATGTTTTGCTTCACCATTTTAACATCTTCTCAATTTTGAAACCATAAATCAAAGGGAGTTCTCCAATTATCAAGTTATTAATAGTCATCAGTGAAACCAAGTTAAACATTGATTGTATCTCAATTGGGACAAACTACATAAAGAATTTAATCATCACATCTAAAACTCAAAACATAGTGTTTGTTTGGGATTCTACCACTAAACTAAACTCCCTCAAGTGAATTCTCCATCTTCCTTACTCCTTATCTCTAGAGATCAATTGAGACAAACTATACATTAGTGGAGATTTGCTCTTAAGGAGCATCTTTGGTTGCTAGAGAGAGAGAGAGAATAGAAGAAATAAAGGATACACTTAAAATTATATCAAATTTAAATAAACCTATTTATAGAAAAACTAAAAGAGACATAACAACCCCTTAACTACATTAACAAGACACATAATGGACTTATAGTAGTTAAAATCAAGTTAAGATTACATAAATTAACATTTATCACAACATAGGGAACCCTCTTATCCCATTTATGTACATGTTTAATTAAAAATATTTGAGCATCGATTAATCCTCTAATTAGTTTAAACATTTGAATTCAATACCTTTACAAGTTTACTTAACTAGTTGTTTGAAAATTTTCAATTTAATCAATTAGCAAATTGATTGCTTTGGTCATGCCTTCCATTGCCTTCCTATTTAATTGAGTTATCCTAGAGTTTCTATAAATTTAGGGGTTCTATGGAGTTCTTTGTTCATCAATCTTAGAGCTTCGCTGATCTCTTCTTTTCCTTTTGTGTCATGAGTTATTTAAATCATTAATCTTCCAACTTATTCAGTGATTGTGCTATGGCTACTAGTATCATCTTCTACCATTCTTCTTAAGTTCATGGAGGAACCTGAGGTGAAAGCAATTACCTTGGCTCTGCCAATGAGTGCATCTCTACAAGTAGTATTAATTGTGGAATCCTTGAGGTATAACACCCTCAACGAGTGCATGAAGTGGCATGCACCTTTCCATGTTCTCAATCGTACTCTATCTTGAAGATGAAATATGTTTTCAAATTTATTACTAGTGGATTAATTGATCCCTTTTGACAAGTAAACAACACTATGTTTGGGCATCATTTTTAAAATATTTGAAGTTTAGTTTATGAATTGTCACATTGTTTTTTTATACATAAACAATTAATGTTCCATGCTCAGTTATCAAATGTTGCATTAATGAGTCACCATGCTCTTTGATTTAAAAATCTTGCTTTTGATCTACAGATCTCAAGCGTCTCCTATTACATTATATTACCATGAAGAAAATAAAGAAAAGTCCTTCTTTCTTAAGGGAGTTGCCTTTAAAGAAGACCAAATTAATATGCCCCTTTGTAATAAATGCACTTGTGACATTTATTTCAGACTAATATGCTAAGAGCAATAGCATTCATTTGTGTTCATGGTGCAGCCTGCTGTTATTAGATGAAGTATTTACTTATCAAATCAGAGGCCTGCTTATAAAGTGTTTCTTCATAAAATATTATAAATAACTTTTTAATATTATAAGTGATTTTTAAAAAAATTTAAAAATGTTTCCTAAATTTTATTAAATATATATATTTTTTTAGAAGTACCTTTTAGTTCAAAAATACTTCCTAAAATCATTATAAAATAGATTTTTAGTATTGAGCGTAAATTGCTTTATTGATTTATTAACCCACATGATAAAACTTACTGCTTTCAAAAGTGGTTTATGTGCCATGGGAGAAGTTACAAATGTCACAAATGATTAGAATATATAAATCTTATATATTTTTAATTTTAATAAAATATAAATTATATTTTTATAATATACTGATATCAAAGTTCAACCGAGATTGATTTGTTACATAAGTAAACTATGAATGAATAATTACTATCTAATGAGGAGATTGATTACAAATAACATTTTTAATTCAACAATGGAAATATTAGGATCTATTTGGGAATTATTTGTAATAACAATTTTTTGTTCTCCAAAATAAAAAACATGTTTAGTAACCAAAAAACTGTTTTTTGTTTTATGTTCTTAAGAATAGAAAACATATATAATGTTTTCAAAGAACATTTTTTAATTGTTTTATATTGTTTTCATTTTATTTTTTATGATTGTTTTAAAAAATAATTATACAAACATGTAGAATGATTTAAAATAAAACACCAGATATAAAAATTATTTTTAAAAGATATTTTAAAATATTAAAAATAAGTTAAAAACATTTTAGGTTTCAAATACTTTTGTTTTACAAAAAATTTAAAAATAAATTTTTAAAACTATTCTCAAAATCTATTTTTTAAAATTATTTTAAAAAACACTAGACTAAATATTTCACATGTTTTTCTTCTTTTTTTTCTCAAGTTTATGCTAAATATGATTTTAAAATTTTAATAAAATACAAATTGCTAGCTATCAGTCCATTCTTCATTTGGTTGAAATGTCTTATCTGTTAGAGATGTAACATTGAATTTAGCCAATGACTACCTCACAAACTTTGTAGCATGAGTTTCATGGGCACTTTATTGAGTTTAAGTCCAAAATAATCCATTGGTAGAAAAAAATGGTAATCTTTTATCAAAGTAATCTTTTGTATCCACGTAAGCATCCACATGGATTTTTATTTTTTTTTAGTGTAAAAAACCACCGTTGGTAACTGTGGTTTTAAAAGTTTCAGAAATATCCTTAAAACCACAGTCACATACTATGGTTTTACAATATTCCTTAGAACCATAGTTAGTAATTGTGGTTTCAAAATTATTTCTAATCCACCCCCGTTTTAATGGTATTGTGATTTTAATATTATTTTTAAAATATTCTTTATCATAATAACCATAAAACCACAATTACTAACTATGGTTTTAAAAATATCCTAAAAATCATAGTCACAGATTGTGGTTTTATAATTTTCTTTAAAACCACAGTTAGTAACTATGGTTTCACAAATATCTTTAAGGGGAACTCATGTAATCATACATCAACTAAAAAAAATATGAGATTTTAGAATTTTGTTTTTTTTTATTTTTAATTTTAGTGTAAATTATGGATGTACCAAAATTTCTTAACGATGTACCAAATTTTCTTAAAGTTCATTTGGGAGTGGGGAAAATTTCTTACTATTTTTCGTTGTCAGTTTAATTTTTTTTTTTTTTAAATTATCCTTAATAAATTTTTTTCTTTACAACTGTTTTAAAATTATATATATTATCTTTATTTTTTCATATTTTCCTTGAAATTTTGAGAAAATAATTTCGCCTACATGCATTCCCATAAAAATTTATATATTTATGGTAAAATAAAATATTTATTTGTTTTATGAATTTTATCACATATGAATTAAAGAAAATTAATTTTTCATATTATTTTTAAATTTTAAAATAACTAAACAAATTGTTTATATTATTTTAAAATTTAATATTTTCATATGAAAATTAATGCCAATGATCATGATTTTAGGTTATTCCGTATTAAGTATGATTTGAACTTATGTCTTGGTTAAAATGTATAATTTTTTAATTATATGAAAGAAAAATAGGTTATGGTTGTAACAATTTGTTTGGTTAGAATTTCTTTCATTTGCACTTTAGGATGCATTTGAGTCTTATTTGTTTAAATTATCAAGGAAACAGGTGAATAACATAGCATCACTAATTTGAATTAACATTTTATATAACCTTAAATGTATGAACCAAAGTATTATAGTTCTACAAACATGAAAAAAACTCTCAATGTATCCCACATGATGAAATCTTTCTCTTTCGTTGTGACCATATTTGTTGTATCCATCTGTGTTATCTAAAAAGTCTCCATCTCTATAGATTGTGACACACCATCTACATGAGTTGTCAAGTTAGATGGGACTGATGGAGGTAGAACTCGACGTACACATGGAGCTCGATGTCTTCTAGGTACCTGTACATGTAATCGTGCGGCATGAGCTGTCCCCTCAAGAAAAGGTAGAGGTGCAATGGACTCTATAACAGGTGGAGGTGCAATAGACTTTGAAAGAGGTGGGGGTGCAATAAACTCTATAATAGGTAGGGGTGCATCCAATGATGTAGATGGTTGGGGTGGAGGTGAAGGTGAAGAAGTCTACATAGATGTAACATGAGGGAAGAAAGTTAAGTCTAATGATATAGAAGGCTCAACAGGGGTAAGGGTAGATGGTATGGTAGTCTTAGGTCGAGATGAATGGGCTGATATGGATACATCAGGGAGAGAGAGTGGTGACTCTAATGATGCAGATGGCTGAAATAGAAGAAGGGTAGATGTGACTGGTGGATGTGAGGGTTATACCAAAGTAGATGCCAAAGGTACATGTCACTGACTAGCTCAACGACCACCTCTCCCCCGACTTCTAAAGAGTGGTACCCTAACAGGTGTAATCAATGATGGTGGTCTCATGGATGGCCTTGAAGATGTGGATGACTCTTGTGTCGAGTGTACACGATGGTCCTCTCCTATAGCACATAAAACATCAATATCAATTCGGTGAGTTTCCTCCAAATCATCTGAAATAGCCATCCACGATACCGTAGTGATCTATATAAGAAAATGAAACATGAGGCATTTACACATAATTGAAGTTTAACATTCATTAAAAAATGGTTTTGTATCTCAAATGGTCTCACCAATAACTAAGTGGCAGAAACTGTACTATGGAACCTCATATGATCTGTATGCAAAACAAGTGCGATCAAGCATCATGTGATACTTCAATGCCATTGCATATATGGATCATAAAGATCCATGGTAGTAATAGCAAGTGGTGTTGTCGCAATATGCTCAGAACGAGTAGCCCAAAGAGAAATATATTGAGCATGGAATGTCGCCTAATCATACTAATGTCGTCCTCGTATATCCATTAAATGTAGCTTCATATCTATCAACAAGGTGGAGGTGTCCCTTGTTGCATACGAAACTAGTGTAAAAATTGCTTTGGTCTATGCCAACTCGATAATATCAAAGCAAATTAAAGGTGACATAGTTCGCTAAATTTCTTCATCAGCCTGACATATAGCTGGAAGATGTGCAATCAAATCTACTGTATATGGTTCCCATAATACCTGTAATTTTTAAAAATTAGTTAGTCACATTGGTGGAAAATGTTGCAAAGGTAATCTTACACATCAACACTTTGCCTGATCTTGTGTCTAGGCATCCAATTGATCTCGATAGAATGTTAACACATGTGGCCCAATGGATCAACTAGGAATGCCTCATCTAGCAATAGATGATCATGTAAACCATGAACTACATCATCATGTACATGTAGGACTACCATAGACACTGGAGGACGATCGAAATCAAGTCGACCCACATGAAGTCTCTCCCATGACCATGACTATAAAATCAGATAGCATTATCAAAATTAAACAACTTACAACAATAATGTGAGTCAATTAATTAGAATAGATAGTTATGTCGAAATACCTATAATAGTGTGATAGGTCCAAAAATCTTTGTGGCACTATCCAAACTCGCATGACATAGCTCTCTATATAGGTATGCCAAAACTGCACTACCCCAACTATAATGAGAAATCTTAGTGAAGTCTCTCAATAGTGGAATGTAACATAACTATACATGTGTGTCAGTCTTGTCTGCAAACAATGCTCCACCCAATAATGCTAATATGAAAGCACGAGCATAACGTTGCAAAATAACATCATCGCCCCCTGCTGGTGGATATGAAAACAGTTCACGCAACCATTGTGTTGATATAGCTGACCCTCTAATCTGAGATGGAGGTGGGACCACACCTAAAAGCTCTGAACATAGTAGTGACCAATTTATGTCACATGTGTCAATGATAGGAAGCCCATGAATATGTAATCCTAGAATCATGGCTACATCCTGTAAAGTAACAGACATATCTCCAATAGGTAAATGAAATGTGTGTCTCAAGCCACCATCACTCAACGAGACTTGTGATCAATGGCCAATCTAGTGAAATGTGTCCGACATAATATACACCATAAAAACCAGACTGCATCATATATCGCCGAATACGAGGGTCCATCTCCCACTCTCGCATGAATGTCCATAAACGTTGTTGACATGTTAATACCTAATAAAGATACAAAAGATACCATTTCGATTAAATAAGAACTTAATTAAGGTTTATAATTATGTTTTTATATACATCTATATCTATATATACATCTATATTTATATATACATATATGCCTTACTAGAATCCACTAATTGAGACTTATGTATGTCTTGTAACACTAAAATAAAGCGATCTAATGGATCTGGATCAGATTTGCCCTCTCTATGCTCCATTACTATATTGTCATAATAAACTAATGTTAATATTATAATTTAAACAATTTCGATAAAGTTTCTCCTCTATAAATAGGGTATTCTCCAAAATACAAAGACCTAATTAATCAAAATATTCATATGCAACCAATATCAATATCCTAGTACAATAATGAAAACAAAAATGTCATAAACTAATGTTCACATCCAAATTTTAAAAATTTCAGCAGTCTTCCTTATAAATAGGGTATTCCCCAAAATACAAACAACCTGATTAATTAAAATATTCATCTGCAACCAATATCAATATCTAAGTACAATAATGAAAAAACATGTAATAAACTAATGTTCACATCCAAATATTAAAAATTTTGCTAGAGTCTCCCCTATAAATAGGGTATTCTCCAAAATACAAACAACCTGATTAATCCAAATATTCATCTACAAATGATATACTATTGTAAGACTAATAATTGTTAATATTACAAATTTGAAATTAACAACAAAGTCTCTCTTATAACATAGATATTGTCCAAAATACAAATAACGTAATGTCAACATCCAAAGCTAACCAAAATCAATGAAAAGTTAAACACAACTAAATCATTCATGAACTTGTGTCTATGTTAAAGGAGAAATACAATGTCAATGACACATCATGAAGGCCCAGCACCCATGTTCTTATTTGGACAATAACGATGATTGTGACCACTTTGTTTTGCACAAACCAAATGTAACTGAGGTTTTACCTTCTCTAACATCCATTTCATTATGCAAACGAGTAGATTTAGGTCGTCCACCTAACACACGTTTCATTGAATCTACTAGCACAATAACTGGACCAACATATGATGGCCACTCGTACTCATTGTGTATGGGGTTAAACAATGGTGCCCAAGTGCTAAAGTATGATTGCATACTATAATAATGTCGAACAAATGATCTAAAATCAATTGAACGAAAATGACATGCCGCTAGAATATGACTACATGGGAATCCATATATGAGTGTTTTGCCACGTGCATCCATGCTCACGTAGGTTAACATGATATGTTCGCCCACTAGATGATGTCTTTTTACTACCCCTATTGGCTTTCACATGAAATAGTCCTTGGAAGTGGTCATACAAAACAACCTCATGAGAACCTGCCTTAATAACATTTGCATTAATCTTAGCATCAACATAAGGAGGGTATTCTTTACCTAAAGCAAGTCGACTAGCACCATGTTTTCTTCTTACAGCAAAGTAACTATTAACTCGATAGAATATCAATTGAACAAATGTAGTGATAGGGAAGCTTCATGCCCCTTTAAGCACATTATTGAACACTTCTGACATGTTCGTAGTCATTATGCCATATCGTCAACCTCCATCATGTGATAGTGCCCATTTCTCAAAGGGAATAACCTCCAACCAACTAAGTGTGTCTTGATTAATTCTCCCAATTGTGTCCATATGCATGTTGAACTTTTCTACCTTAGTTTCTAAAACGGCTCTACATAAAAGTTGTTTCAAGCATTTGTCCTTAAAGTGAGTGTAGACCCTCAATTTTGTCCTCCTAGCACATGCCTTATTAGATACTTGTTCGATATTTTATAGTTAGCTCCTTGGTGGCCCATATCTACTCGCGTTACTTACCTTTCTTAAGCCACCTTGGAAACTCTGGTTAAGGGATTGCCTAACCCTTTTATTATGACCCTTGGCAGTTTTGATTTAGACTTAAGCTTTCCATTCCTTTTTAGGATAGTTCTTAGGCATGTTTAGGTCACTTAGACAATATCCCAATCGCTTTAGGACACTTAGTTCATTAGGCACCCACTTAGGCCTGTTTAAACACTTCATCGAGCTTAACTTTTATCTATATATATATATAAATTTTACTATTATTATTATTATTATTATTATTATTATTATTATTATTGCATGTATTCGATAATTATATTTATTTTGTTTATTCATTTTCATTTTTTTTACTCTTTATTTGTTTATTATTATCATTGTCATTATTATTATTATTACTATTTTCTATTTTTTATTTATTCAGTTATCTAATAGGAAATTGTTGGAATCGTTTAGACTTTACGCCCCCTTATTTAATGATGGAAATGTATAATTTGGTCTAGGATTTTCTTTTTCTTTTTTTTCTTTTTCTTTTAAATCATACTTTATTTCATTACCAATCTCATGATTTTCATTAGTTTCGTCTCTTGGATCTTAATTTTTAATTCTATTTCATTTTGTTTTGCATGAGGAGCACCATTTTGGAGAGTACAAGAGGATCATGGGATGAATTATCCCCATGCATTGACTCTTTGGAAAGCAATCACCACCAGTAGGGGGGATCAACACACTTTCACATGATGACGTCACATGAGAAAAAAAGATCTTGAGACTTCAAGATTCCGTTACAAAAACACGGCCGGCTGGAGCCTTTTTGCTCCATTTCTCTATGCTTCAAAAAAAACCTGGGACCCATGTCAAGCATAAAGATAACCTGGGAAAGGAAAAAGAAAAGAGAAATGTTCTGAGCATGCATGACGGTGACACCACAGAGTGACAGTTGGATATTCCTCCTAGGCATCTAAGAATTTCAAGAAATGCAAGAAGCATGGCAGGAATATGGGTTTTTTTTTATGGAGAAATGCATCTCGGCTATCAGTTGGAGGAGACGAGCTTCCTTTACAATAGTCCTCTGCATATCAGCGTCGGGCGCACGCAGATCCATCCAAGTAGCTCAAAGTCGTGCCCTATGGCCCAATCCGATGGATGATAACTCCTCAATTCCACAACAGCATCAGCACCACGCATAGTGACTACGAGAGAATGAGGACTTCACGCCTCGATAGTATAAAAAAAGAAGAAGACTCTGAACTTCATCAATGACCCGAATAGGAGATGGCCACCTGCTCCAAAAGCTTTCTCTTCGGTATCGCCACGAGGACGCCATCGCCGGCTCCGTCACCAACCGTTCCAACGGGAAGTTCTGCTCGCAGCCAAATAAGTATGATCTCTTCAACATAAAATCCAACGCATTGAATCTGCCTTCGAACTGGTTTCTCCTCGAAGATAGCTCCGTCGGCACGATCTCCATTACTGTGGTTTCTGATTCCGGCGTTGCCATGCTCAGAGGTTCAAGAAAAATGACCTTGAGAAGAGAAAGTCAAGCTCCCCTGGAACGGATGAGCAACGCTCCACTCCGGCGGCTAATCCTCAGCCATATCAAGAAGCAGTCCCACGTCAACGAGCAAGATCGCCTCCTCGCTCTTCTCTTCAATCCCAATCAGATGGATCATCCTCTTCACCCAAATTTGGGAACTGAATCAATGCCCACGCACCGATGCCGCCGCGATTGTCCAAGACCAGTTTGGCCTATGGCTTCAACAGCCCGTCTTTGAGGAGTAGACACGTGTGAGTGCACGTGGGTGGCAGATCCGAAGGAGGATGATAAGACTGAGGACTTCGATGAAGACAAGGATGAAGTTGACATTGAGTTCGGTGACATAGATGATTTTGATGATGGGGATGGTGATAAGTATAATGAGAAGTGAATGTATGCTTTCAATCATCATCATCAATACAAAACAGCCATGCGATCACTAGGATTTGGACACTTACCAAAACAACATGCGGCTGCATCCTTGGGAAATCTCCAATGTGAACCACATGTATGCACCTTCCTATATCACGTGCATCTTCGGAAAGGAAAGAAAATATTAGAGTGAGGCTGCCATATAAGAAAGGAGGACATGGAGAGAAAGGGGGATTTTTTTTTTTGAGAGTTTAGCAGAGAGATCCACACGGGGGACTTTTGACTTTTGAGGGAGGAGACTTTTTCTTTTGGAGGGAAATTCACATACAAGGGTGATCTTTTCTAGAGAGGACACATCAAGAGAGTATTTTTCCGATACAATACAGGTTAGTTTTCAGTTTTCGATATGGTATTTCTTTTTTTTTAGTTTGGGTTTTAGTTGATTGGTTTAATTAATTGTTTGTGATAAATTCTTTTAAATCTTGATTTCGAACAATCTTATATTTTTCTTAGATTAAATGTCTCTCTTTTATGATTGCAATTCATTAATTCTATGCTAGTTTATTTTAATCTACATGAAAGTTTAAATAAAGTTTATATTTTTAATTCTAATTAGTTTAAATTCTAGTTTATTTTTAATTTGAATGAGTTATTGATCTTAAATCTATTAGTTTAATTGATCTTGTGAGGTAAAATTTATATTTTTAATTTCAATTAGTTTAATCCTAGTTTATTTTTAATTTGAATTGTTATTGATCTTAATTCTTTAGTTTAATTGATCTTGTGAGGTAAAATTTATATTTTTAATTCTGATTAGTTTAATTCCAGTTTATTTTTAATTTGAATATGTTATTGATCTTAATTCTTTAGTTTAATTGATCTTGTGAGATAAAATTTATATTTTTAATTCCAATTAGTTTAATTTTAGCTTATTTTTAATTTGAATGAGTTATTGATATTAAATCAATTAGTTTAATTGATCTTGTAAGGTAAAGTTTATATTTTTAATTTCGATTAGTTTAAATTCTAGTTTATTTTTAATTTGAATGAGTTATTGATCTTAAATCTATTAGTTTAATTGATCTTGTGAGGTAAAATTTATATTTTTAATTTAAATTAGTTTAATCCTAGTTTATTTTTAATTTGAATTGTTATTGATCTTAATTCTTTAGTTTAATTGATCTTGTGAGGTAAAATTTATATTTTTAATTCCGATTAGTTTAATTCTAGTTTATTTTTAATTTGAATATGTTATTGATCTTAATTCTTTAGTTTAATTGATCTTGTGAAATAAAATTTATATTTTTAATTCCAATTAGTTTATTTTTAATTTGAATGAGTTATTGATATTAAATCTATTAATTTAATTGGTCTTGTAAGGTAAAGTTTATATTTTTAATTCTGATTAGTTTAATTCCAGTTTATTTTTAATTTGAATATGTTATTGATCTTAATTCTTTAGTTTAATTGATCTTGTGAGATAAAATTTATATTTTTAATTCCAATTAGTTTAATTTTAGCTTATTTTTAATTTGAATGAGTTATTGATATTAAATCAATTAGTTTAATTGATCTTGTAAGGTAAAGTTTATATTTTTAATTTCGATTAGTTTAAATTCTAGTTTATTTTTAATTTGAATGAGTTATTGATCTTAAATCTATTAGTTTAATTGATCTTGTGAGGTAAAATTTATATTTTTAATTTAAATTAGTTTAATCCTAGTTTATTTTTAATTTGAATTGTTATTGATCTTAATTCTTTAGTTTAATTGATCTTGTGAGGTAAAATTTATATTTTTAATTCCGATTAGTTTAATTCTAGTTTATTTTTAATTTGAATATGTTATTGATCTTAATTCTTTAGTTTAATTGATCTTGTGAAATAAAATTTATATTTTTAATTCCAATTAGTTTATTTTTAATTTGAATGAGTTATTGATATTAAATCTATTAATTTAATTGGTCTTGTAAGGTAAAGTTTATATTTTTAATTCTGATTAGTTTAATTCCAGTTTATTTTTAATTTGAATATGTTATTGATCTTAATTCTTTAGTTTAATTGATCTTGTGAGATAAAATTTATATTTTTAATTCCAATTAGTTTAATTTTAGTTTATTTTTAATTTGAATGAGTTATTGATATTAAATCTATTAGTTTAATTGGTCTTGTAAGGTAAAATTTATATTTTTAATTCTGATTAGTTTAAATTCTAGTTTATTTTTAATTTGAATGAGTTATTGATCTTAAATCTATTAGTTTAATTGGTCTTGTGAGGTAAAATTTATATTTTTAATTTCAATTAGTTTAATCCTAGTTTATTTTTAATTTGAATTGTTATTGATCTTAATTCTTTAGTTTAATTGATCTTGTGAGGTAAAATTTATATTTTTAATTCCAATTAGTTTAATTCTAGTCATTCATGTGTTTCTTGAAATATAAATGTTAGTTTTTTAGATGATAATTTTGTTAGTTTGTTTGATTAGGAAATCATAAATTTGTTGCCTTAGTGATTGTTGGTCAAATTTTTTTTTGAGGGCCACTGGAAACCCATGAAGGTTGGCCTTTACTCTCACCACTTTAATTGACAAAATTTTCTAAAATCTTTATTTTGTGATCTTTGTTTCCTTTTGTTTTGATTGATATTTTGTTTTCTATTTTTGCTATTTTAAAAGTTAATTTCTTTTATTTTAAAACAAAACTCTTTTTCTCAAAAAAAAAACCTTTTAAGATTTTTTTTTAAATTCATTTAAAGCCTCTAGAATCAAAATCTCTTTTCTTTTTTTAAAAAATAATATGCAACTGTATCTTAATCAATTCGCGTCCTTCTCAATTTTCAACAAAAATTTTGCTTTTGAACAAAACGCGAATCAGAGCTTGTGGTCCTAATAAATGGGATAATTTTAGGCTAAATTCATGTATATTAATTTGGGGAATTGGTGAAACCCCTACATAAGAAAATATTTTCAAATTTTATTTTTCCTACCACCTTGCTATTTATTGTAATCATATTTACATTTTTCTTTTTAGGAATTGTATACAAGATATTTATGATAATTAATTATTCCGTATTTTGATAATTTTTGCTAATTAATTAGATAAGTATGCTAGGATTTACTATTTATTATTTATTATCTAACCCCCATGGCCTGAGGGAGTGCATTAGGGGTTATATATGCTATCCAGGTACGTTCCCTAATACCCACTTTCTAAACCCTATGAATATGATTGTCGTTGCGTACTATGTCCATGCTTGCTATCTTGTTTGATTGTCTTGATATATATTTGATGATTGTTTCATTATCTTTGATAAAATGTATGTTGTGTGATGTATCTCAATACTAACTTTCATGTTTTATGATAGCGCTTGAGAAGCCGTCCAGGTATGCACCCTAACTCTTTTTTATGGTAATTTGATCCTATTTGGCATGTTATTTTTGAAATCACCTTAATCTATCTAGGTATCCCCAATTAATCAATTAATTTCCACATTACCCCAATTTAGTCAGTAGAGACCTCTTTAGGGCTTAAAGGGGTGCTACCTCCTAGAGGTACCTTCCCAATAAGTAACTTGATCCCCGGACTTAGACTCGGGTTTTTCAAAGACACGCTTTTCCAAAAATTATGGAGTCATTTTTTTTAGGGTTTTATTTCTTGTTTTATTTTCCCCTTTAAAATAAAAATAAAATAAGTGGTGACTCCAACTTTTCCAAAAATTATTTTTTCACAAATAAAAAGCGAGTCTCGCCGATCGAGTGGGGACGCACGTGAAAAATGCAGGTCCACAGTGAGTCATAAAGTTGCTAGCAAGATGGCGCTTACAAATCCGATGATATACATTTGGCTCAGACCAACCAAGATAAACATCAAACGCAACCATAATGCCAGGATGACGATCAAAGATAACACAAAAACCCCTCATTTGAGTTACTCGATTTCTAATACATGCCAAAAACCATCCCCAACTATCAACATTTTAACCATCAGTTAATGCAAAAGCAAGAGGAAACCATTGATTATTTTCATCACACCCCATGGCAATCATTATAGTGCCCTTACACTTCCCATACAAGTGTGTACCATCAATAGTTAGCATAAGACGACAATGCTTGAAGGCCTTTATGGAAGGATGAAATGCCCAAAAGACTCGCTGAAATACCTTTTCATTTCGCATATTACTGGAATATTTTAGAAATTACAACACATCCTAGATTTGTTTGCTCTAAGGCACCAAAAAAATGTGGCAGTTTAGCAAATGATTTATAGAAATCATTAAACAAATTAGTTAATGTTTTACGCTTGCCTTTCAAAGCCTTAGTGTATGAGATCCGATACCTGAATCTTTTTACAACACTTGCTTGAATGGTAACCACTGAAAGTGTGAATTGTGTCTTAATCATTCCTTCTATATGACCGGCTATCTGGTTCGAGTCTAACTGATGATGATCTTGGTTCATGCAAGTATTGACACATGTGTGTGGGCCACTATATTTATTGATCTTAAATAAAAATGTCCCTCTAACAACCGTAGCATGAAGTCTCCAAGGACATTGAGACTGTTCAGCTTTCTTGTATCTTAGGACCAACAATTTCTTTGTGGATGACAAAACGATATATTTTTGGTGCAAATTAATAGAGTACATCTTTACAGCATGTTGCAAATCTCCTTTGGAATTAAATATTTGGCCAACTATGAACTCTCTGATTGGGTGTCCCGTAAGAGTGCTTCCCCATGGGGTCCAATCACTTGACACAACATGACCAATGATTTCAACATTTTCAAACTGTGGTGATGGTGCCAAATGATATTGCATTGGAGATAATTCAATTGGGTCATCTAAATCCTCTGTATCAGGATTGTTTGACAAGTTACATCCTCTCTCATCCAAATCCACATATCTTATTTGTTCTCTTTCAATTGCCTCATAAACAACTAAAAAATGCAAGCTACCTTCCCTCTCCTGATTATAATCATTATGAACATCCTCGACTCCTACATTGCCATCATCACATTGTCTTATTTCTTCGTCTTCCTCATCCTCTTCTGATCTATGCTCAAAAGTAAATGGATTTTGAACATTACTAGTAATACATGTGTGGACCTGCATTTTTCACATGCGCCCTCACTTGATTGGCGAGACTCGCTTTTATTGGTGAAAATTTTGTTTTTGAAAAAGTCGGAGTCGCCACTTATTTTATTTTATTTTTAAAGGGAAAATAAAACAAGAAATAAAACCCTAAAAAATGACTCCATAGTTTTTGGAAAAACGTGTCTTTGAAAAACCTGAGTCTAGGTCTAGGGATCAGGTTACTTATTGGGAAGGTACCTCTAGGAGGTAGCACCCCTCTAAACCCTATAAAGGTCTCTACTGACTAAGTCGAGAGAGATGTGGCAATTAATTGGTTAATTATACATACCTAAGTAGGCTAGGTGATTTCAAAAATAGCATGCCAAGCCAAAAAGTCAAATCTGTAGGGAATTAAATCGAATTCCCAACCCGTGAGAAACAAAAAATTAGAGAAAACACACGCCAAAGAAAAAACAATCACACACACAAGAGAGTATTTACGTGGTTCAGCAATTTGCCTACATCTACGGAGTTGCAGGGATATCACTATTATCAGGGAAGAATACAGAGTACAACCTAGCGGCTACAATATTCTCTCTATATATATAACACGGCAACCCTACCATACTAAAAAAACCTTAATTACAAAAGGTGGTTCCACAATGGGCTAAAAGGGCCCAATAGGCCTCAATAAATCTCCCATTAAAAAGCCATGCAATATTATTCGTGTCGGGTCGTCAAACCAGATCAAACAAAACTAGGCTCCACAAAGCCCAACAAATCTCCCACTTGGAGACTAGTCCAATCACCAACATCAAACCGCTATCCTCCAAGAAACAATCCCTCATCCCTACAACTCATCCTGTCCTCAACCTAGAAGACCAATTGAAGCTGCGCACAGCTTCAACTTTTCAATAGTGACACCCTTAGTCAACATGTCTGCCGGGTTCTTAGATCCACAAATCTTCTCAAGTATTACCAATTTATCTTCAACAAGATAATGGATAAAGTGGTATTTTGTTTGTATATGCTTCGACTTTGAATGAAAAGTCGAATTTTTGGCAAGAAAAATTGCACTTTGACTGTCACTGTGTAGAATGCCCATCTCCTGCTTCTTACCTAATTCATCTAAGAAACCATGTAGCCAAATCATCTCCTTTTCAACCTCAGTTGCTGCAACATACTCAGCTTCTGTAGTAGACAAAGTAACAATATTCTATAGATTTGAAGTCCATGATATAGTTGTACCACCTAGAGTAAAAACAAACCTAGTAGTACTCTTTCTACTATCAATATCACCAGCAAAATCAGCATCTACATAGCCCTGCAGTTTCAAACTTGCACCTGTGAAGCAGAGACATGTGTTTAATGAACCCTTCAGATATCTTAGAATCCACTTGACTGCCTCCCAATGCTGCTTTCCAGGCTTACTCATGAATCTGCTCACAACTCCCACTGCATGTGCAATGTCTGGCCTTGTACACACCATAGCATACATCAAGCTACCAATAGCTGAGGCATAGGGCACCTTACTCATATGGTCCCTTTCTTCTTCTGTCTTTGGTGACTGTTCTTTGCTTAGTTTGAAATGACTCCCCAAGGGTGTGCTCACTGGTTTAGCTTCATTCATGTTGAACCTGTTGAGAACTTTCTTCACATACTCTGACTGTGAAAGCTTCAATGTACCATTAGGCTTGTCCTTAATGATTCTCATATCAAGGATTTGCTTTGCAGCTCCCAAATCTTTCATTGCAAACTGTTTGGACAATTGCTTCTTCAAATTATTAATTTTCTCAATGTCAAACCCTGCAATAAGCATATCATCCACATACAACAGTAATATGATGTAAGAATTGTTAAAAGACTTAACATAGCAACAGTGATCAGCTTCACATCTCTTGAACCCAATTCTAAGCATAAAACTGTCAAACTTCTTGTACCACTGTCTAAGAGCTTGTTTAATGCCATACAAGCTCTTTCTCAGTTTGCAGACTAGACTCTCTTGTCCCTGAACAATGAACCCTTCTGGTTGAATCATGTAAAGGTCTTCCTCCAAGTCACCATGAAGGAATGCTGTCTTCACATCTAACTGCTCAAGATGTAAGTTTTCTACAGCCACCATTCCCAGTACAAGTCTGATTGTTGACATCTTCACAACTGGAGAAAATATCTCTGTGTAGTCAATGCCTTCCTTCTGCTGGAACCCTTTAACAACTAATATGGCCTTGTAATGTTTGCTACCATCATGCTCATTCTTTATTCTATATACCCACTTGTTGTGCAAAGCCTTCTTTCCTACTGGCAATTCAGTCAGTTCCCATGTCTGATTCCCCAACAGGGAATCCATCTCATCCTTCATGGCTAACTCCCACTTGCTTGAATTCTCATCTTGCAAGGCTTCATCATAACACTCTGGCTCACCACCATTAGTCAACAGGAGATAATTTAAAACAGGTGAATAACGCTGCGAAGGTCTAATGTTCCTGGAAGATCTGCGAACTTCAACTACAAGTGTACTCAAATCTATCTGTGAATTTACATTCTCCTTATCTTCTTCACCCCCTTTTTGGATAGTACTTTCAGTCAACTCATCTAAGTTGACAAACTCAGATTTCTTTTGATCTATCCCTGTAACATCTGACACTACAATTGACCCGTCCTTGTACATAACCTGTTCATTAAATATCACATTTCTACTTCTGATGATTTTCCTATTTTGTTCATCCCAAAACCTATAGCCAAATTTCTCATCACCATAGCCAATGAAAAAACATATTTTTGACTTTGCATCAAGTTTACTACGAGCATCAGAATCAATATGAACATAAGATACACAACCAAAAACTTTTAAATGTGAAAACTTCACCTCTTTACCACTCCAAACCTCCTCAGGAAGTCTGAACTCCATGGGAACTTATGGTCCTCGGTTTATCAGGTAAGTTGCAGTGTTAACAGCATCAGCCCAAAAAGTTTTTGGTAGTCCAGCATGCAACCTCATACTTCTAGCACGCTCATTGAGAGTTCTGTTCATGCGCTCAGCCACACCATTCTGCTGTGGTGTCCCAGGAATGGTCTTCTCCATCTTAATTCCCTGTGCAGCACAATACTCATTGAACCCTCCATCTATGTACTCTCCTCCATTATCTGACCTCAAACATTTTACTTTCAAACCTGTTTCTGTCTCAACCATGGCCTTCCACTTCTTAAAAGTTTCAAATACATCAGATTTATTTTTCAGAAAATAAACCATACCTTTCTACTTGAGTCATCAATAAAAGTGATGTAGTACCTTGAACCTCCTAGGGATGCAACCGGAGAAGGCCCCCACAAATCAGTGTGTACTAGTTCCAATTTTTCAGCCTTCGGTGTCCTACTAGTTTTCAAGAAGCTCACCTTTTTTTGCTTTCCTAAGATGCAACTTTCACACATGTCAAAATCAATGGACTTCAATTCTGGTAGTTTTCCTTTTGACAGCAACATCTTCATCCCTTTCTCACTCATGTGACCAAGTCTGCGGTGCCATAGGCTTGTATCAGTACTTGCATCAGCAACTGCAATTGTGTCTCTTGGACATGAGGTCATATACAGAGTACCAGTCTTCTTTCCATGAGCCAATACCCTAGCTCCCTTTGTAACCTTCCAAGTACCACCAACAAATAGTATTGCATGTCCTTCATCATCAAGTTGTCCAACAGAAATTAGATTCCTCCTCAGGTCAGGAATATGTCGAACCTTCTCCAGTAACCAAGCAAACCCATTGGGCAACGATATCCGGACATCTCCCAGACCTACAACATCCAAGGCTGAACCATCAGCCAAATACACTTTACCAAAATCACCTGCAACATAATTCTGTATGATTTCTCGGTGTGGAGTGGTATGAAACGAAGCTCCTGAATCCAAAACCCAATCATCAAGTGGACTGTCTACTGCAAGAAGTAATGCATCCTGTACCTCTTCTGTTACAGCATTAGCAGAATCATCTTCATTCTTCTTCTTAGGGCTTTTGCATTGCCTTTTAAAGTGACCTGTTTTCCCATAATTCCAGCATTGTACTTGTTGGCCTGATCTAGATTTGCTTCTGTTCCGATTAGAATTTCTGGAATTTGATCTACCCTGATTTGAATTTCTATTATTACTTCTGCCTCTTGTCTCAAGGTTTAGGGCAGAACTAGATCCTGAGGTTTCACCTGCATCTCTTCGGCGAATCTTCTTAGCCAGAATTAAATCTCGTATATCATTGTACTTGAGCTTTTCTTTTCCTGTAGAATTGCTTACTACCATCCTCATTGCCTCCCAACTGTTTGGCAAAGAAGCCAAGACGATCAGAGCACGAATCTCATCATCAAAATCAATTTCTACAGATGACAATTGATTTGTGATTGTATTAAATTCATTCAGATGTTGTGCTACTGATGCATTCTCTGCCATCTTCAAATTGAACAATTTCTTCATCAGATGCACCTTATTGTTTGCAGATGGCTTTTCATACATACCGGACAAAGCCTTCATCAGATCTGTTGTGGTCTTCTCCTTTACAACATTGTGTGCAACAGACCTAGACAGAGTTAACTTAATAACTCCTAGAACCTATCTGTCAAGAAGCGCCCATTCCTCAGCCTTCATACTCTCAGGTTTTGTCCCCAAAAGAGGCAGATGCAATTTCCTCCCATAGAGATAATCTTCAATCTGCATCCTCCAATACACAAAGTCTGTGCCATCAAACTTTTCTATTCCAGATGCCTTTCCTGCTTCCTCTGCCATTGCTCCCACTCAAACCTAACCCTAGGCTCTGATACCAGTTGTAGGGAATTAAACCGAATTCCCAACCCGTGAAAAACAAAAAATTAGAGAAAACACACGCTAAAGAAAAAACAATCACACGCACAAGACAGTATTTATGTGGTTCGGCAATTTGCCTACATCCACGGAGTTGCAGGGATATCACTATTATCAGGGAAGAATACAGAGTACAACCTAGCGGCTACAATATTCTCTCTATATATATAACATAGCAACCTCGCCATACTAAAAAAACCCTAATTACAAAAGGTGGTTCCACAATGGGCTAAAAGGGCCGTACATGCCTCAATAAATCTCCCATTAAAAAGCCATGCAATATTATTCGGGTCGGGTCGTCAAACCAGATCAAACAAAACTAGGCTCCACAAAGCCCAACAAAATCATGATCATAAAGAAGATTTAGGGTGTGTACCTGAACTATTTCTCAAGCGCTATCATAAGACATTAAAGTTAGTATAGAAATATAGCACACAACATGTGTTTTATCCAAGCAAATCAAGCATACATCTAAGCATCTAAGGATCACATCAAGCATAAATATGACTCACAACAACATGCATGTTCATAAAATTTCAAAAAGTAAGTGATAGAGAGCATACTTGGATAGCATGCATAATTTATAAGATTCCTCAAAAAAGGCTAGAGTGGTTAGGACAAGTATATATTATATAACATCTTTGTTATGTCTAATACACAAAAGAGTGTAATTTAATTATGAAAAATTTCAAGAAGCAACTCCTACACATCTAGATCAACATACCAAAATCCAAACACTCATTTAAAGGATAGATTGCAGCAAAGACACCTAAAGGTTCTACAAAGCCTAGATTAGATAAGAAAAAGTGATATGCATAAACAAATTTTTTAAGAATAATAAATGATCACATAAAATCATAAAAAAAATCTTACAAATATTTCAAAGTGTCTATATCACACGAAAAATAAATCCAGGGTCGGATAATACTCAAAAATATTTTTAAGATGCTCAAGCTAATTAGATGTCCAGAATCTAGCATGCACAGTAGGCACGACTTTGAAAAATCATATCTCCCTCAAAAGTCATATTTTTTAAATATTTTATGTGTCTAAGATCAATTTAAAGAAGCCTAGAATTGAGAAAAAATATTGAATTAAATTTAAAAAGTATTCTGGTATTTTATTTTTGCAAAATGATCTCAGGTGTCCAGAACTGGGTAAAAATAGAGACCCCCTAAATACTCATTTATATCTTCTATTCTAGAATGGATTTCTAACTCAAACGAAACTTTAAATTCAATTTCAAGAAGTGAGGAAAGTCATAAAAGTTTTGGAAAATTTTTAAAAATATTTTAAAGTTGCTAAAATGAATTTTAAATCTAAAGGGCCGGTGGCTAAGTGAAAACTGGTAGAAATGAAGAGTTTTGAAAAAATTTCTTATGTAGGGGTTCCATCAAATCCCCATTCAATTTTTGTAAGTTTTACCTGTGTATTCCCATTAGTTTGGGAGCACAAGTTCAAACCTATGTGAATAAAAAATCAAACTTTTAAAAAACAACAAAGGAGAAACGCAACTTAAATGAAATGAGCTGCATAATTTTAATAGAAAGTGTGTTCTTTGCCTAAAGCTAGAATGAATGTTTTCTATTTGGTGATTTAAATGCTTTTGAAAATGGCTTTAGGGGAAGTACAAGAAAGAGTCCAATGATTTGTTATTTCCCAATCAATAGATACAACATAGAGGATTTTTATTTCTAACTTAAAAGGGTTTTGAAAATAAGAGAAAAGCTAAATGGGAACCCCTTTTTTACTACCTTTCATTTGGGATCAATGAGCCAAACCTATGATGGAAAAATTCATTTTTTAAAAAAATAAAATTTGACTCAACTCAAAATGTCAATTTGATAAAAAAAAAAAATAAAAATAAAAAAATAAACATTTTCTAAAAGAAAGTTCAAACTCCAGAATTCCTTAAGGTGCCTATAAAATAAATGTCAAAGATAAAGAGAATTAACAAGTCGATAAAATATAAGGAAGCCAACATCAACAATTATGTATTAAACTTTGGAAAGTAACGAATTAAATAAGAATCAATCAAACTAAAGAAATTATCAACTTGAATATGCAAGGATTTAACTAAAACTGAAATTCTAAACACTAAATAATTAGCAAGGTAAATTAAACTAGCAACTTAACAACTTAAAACAAGTCTAGATTTTAACTAAAACTAAAATTCTAAATAACTTAATAATTATGGATTTTTAGCTAAAATTAAAATTATAAACAACTTAACAATTGGTAAGAATCAATCAAACTAATAAATTAATCCTAAATCTTTGAGACTAAACATTAACATGAAATATTGGAAATAACAACAAGAGATATTGAGATCATGAACTTAAAAAGAAGATATCAACGAAAAAATGCTCAAAAAAAAAAAATATTAAGGCCATACATTGTCATGGAGATTGAAAATTAACAACAAGAACTACTAAAATATGAGATATCAAATCAATGAAGACTGACTTTAGAATGTGAAAAACCTAGGCTACCATAATTTTAACTTAGTGAAAATAAAATAAAGAATCCAAACAAAAATTAAACAAATATCAAGATTTATACAACTATCATGATGAACCATAACCAAAACGGAAACAAAGTTTCAAGCTTCTCCAATCAATATAATGGATAAAAATCATAACTAGATTAAACTCAAACCTCTCTAATATAATATGATGAATTCGAAACTAGAAGTAAATAATTCAAACCCTATCAATTGACATAATGAATCAAAGACTAAACCCAATTGCAATCAACAATTTTTTTTCTTTATGTAATAAATCAAGATTTAAATAGAACGGAATTCCAACTTACCTTTTCGAGCAATGGTGTGGATTGTGTCTTTCTCAAAGTGGCAGCTGTGTGGATGAAGACTGGATGAGTGGTATTCTAGGTGGACTGTCCGTGGCTGTGTAACATGAAGAAAGAGTGGAAACCTGGCAGCCTCAGACTTTTAGAACATTCAACAATTTGTGATGCTTCTTTGCTCTCCTAAGTGACAGTATGTGGGTCCTTTTGGTGGCAAAGGATGTGGTGGTGTGGTCCCTTTCTTTCATCTCGGTTACGACGTCTCCAAATCTCCAAACCAACAACCTCTTCTTCTTAAAATCCCGGCCTAAATCCACCTAATGTTGCCTCCCATTACTATATTAAAATGGTATCTGATTCTAAGAGATTGCAGCCCATAAAAATTCTGGGTTAGTGAGCCCCTCGAGATGCCTTCTTTGCAGCCCGAGCTTCTTAAAAATATGGACCGATTAACAGCAGTCCCCTGAGCCTTTCCAAACATGGACTAATCGTCTCCCCAAAAAGTGTTGACCCAACCTCTCCAATCTCACCCAAGTTGTTCTCTTTTTCTGTCAATGGTGCGACTGCACCTTTCTTCCACCATCTCCAATGGTGCAACTGCACCTTTCTTATTTGTTGAATGGTGCCTCTTCCACCCTCTATCACTTGCTCAAAATGTTCTTTCTTTGGTGTGACCGTTTTCTTTTTTGGATGCGTGCTTCATCCAAGCCTCCTCTTCGGCAAAACCAAACTTTCCGAGCCTTCTCCATGTGCTGGAAATTTTCTTTCAATGGTGTGGCTACACCTTTTCTTCCCTTTCAATGGCGAGACTGCACCTTTCTCACGATCAGAATCCCTCATCTGCTCCCTTCGAAAATTCACCTCTTAATCATTTTTTTTAGTCAAAGATTTCCTCCTCTCCCACTCCTTGATTCCACCAACATGGGAAGACAACTCACTAGCCCAGAGAGAGACTCAATCACCCGCATCATTCCAGCGTGGTCAGAACTCTCTTCTCTAAACATACCTCACATTTCGTCCCTATACCTCTGCACTCCTTCTCATTCCCTTCAAAATAGTCTGGAGGTCCTTCCAATGTCCCCGTTTTGGTTGGTTCATATTATCAAATTCATCCAGAGCTGTGTCATAATGACATGATGTCGTAATGTATGGACCACCAGCTATTCTACCAAAATTGGTACCTCCATGATACATGTAACCATTTTGGGATGTGGGCAACCGAATAATAAAGATTTCGCAGTCCAACATGGGTCTTTTCCACCCCAGTTCTTAAACCAGTCAGCCTCCACATTTTGGGTTTGTTTGCTGAATTTGGCCAAAAACTGTCATAATAAAATCCATGGCAAGCATTTATAATAATATTAGGAGCATCAGCTTGCTGACGCATGACCCAAGGAACCCCAACATTCCAGCTCAAGGGCCATTCTAGCAGCCCATTTACATAGTCCTTCCCTCTCTGACCAAATGAGCTTTCAACATTTCTACATTCATTCTCAATCTGCAACATGATAATTGGACCACCTTGCCAAAAGAAAAGCATTTATTTCTGCATCAGATCCGTTATCTTTTAACGAATCGCTACATTTCATCTGTGAATGGTGCATTGTTCTGTTTTGGGTGCATCATAGCATATTCCTCCATTCAGTCGTGTACATCAAGGATCTTCTCATAAGCAAGTTCATTTTCAGCACAACATGAATATTTCTTTTTTAACCTCTCAACATCAGTTATGTTGAGATTCACTGTTGGGTTGGATTTATCAAGTTCCTGAGCAAGCAACTTTGTCAAATCAACACCTCCAAATTCAAATCTTCTCAAGGTAATGTGCTGAACTGCACCTTCAATTATTGGTGCAATATCTATATTCCCATGACCAATATCAACAGTGCAACCTGAGATTCGTCCAACAGCATGAAGTGATAATACTGCTTGCTCTGATGCATAAAAGTCGGAGATATTAAATGTTTCAAACATCAATTGCACCAATTGTTCCTTGGAAGCCTTGGGAGTTGAAAGTGGGTCTGTAAATAAAATGTCCTTCATTACCCATTTCCCATCTGAGGCCAGTGTAGAGAACATGATTCAATAAATGTTCCATGGCATCCCAATCTCTAATAAAACCTCGCACAACTAGATCAATAGTAATGTCCTCAAATAACGAACTGTCTGTCAAGGGTCCATCTTCAAGTGTGCATTTCATTTGGGTAGGAATTAACATGGAAGGAGCCTAATCTGGAACAGTGAATCCAGCTTTGAGTCTTCCCAACTTTTAGTGCCTAAGCATCTAAAAATCTAGGCCTTAGTCACAGTGATTCAATAGCGATGTGGAGTGTTTGTACCTCCTACTGTAAATCTTGTACCTTGTCTTCCTTATTCTCATATGTGTCCTCGTTTCCTCATGCAAAACAAAATAAAATAAGCTTAAAAAAATAAAAAGGAAACTAATGAAAATCATGAGATTGATAAATAAAATAAACAAAGATTAAAAAAAAGAAAAAGAAAAAAACAAGAAATACTAAATTATGTAATTTCATGATTTAATTAGGCAACCAATGCATATTTAAAGTCAAAGAAATTCAAGCAAATTTCTATTAAATAAGTAAATAAAAAAAGGTAAACAAAATAAATATAATTATTAAATGCATGCAATAATAATAAAAATATTAAAAAAAAATAAGAATAAAAATAAAAAAATATAATAATAATAAAAAAAAAAACAAGATAAAATAAAATAAAGAAAATCAAGCACATGCTAGTCATACAAGCCATACAACCATACTTGAGAGGTGACCTAAGCAAGACTAGGTAAACCTAAGTGGGCCAAGGCGAGCCAAAATGAGCCTAAAGTGGTGCCTAATGGGCCAAGTGTACCTAAACGGGCCTAAGTATTAATTAAGGCTACTAAGAGTCACAATGGAGTTAGATAAATGCCTCAACTAAAGTCCCCAAGGTGACTTAGAAAAGATAGGCTACACGAGTAGTAATGGGCCACCAAGGAATTGCTGTAAAGTATCGAACAAATATCTAATAGGACATGTGCTAGGAGGACAAAATGAAGGGCCTACAAAAGGTATACAATTACCAATTGGTGAATTCATTTGTAAGTCAATCTGTACTTGTTCAACAAATAACTTAACTTCATCCATCCCAAATCTGTTATGCATTTCTAACATTCGAGCTACACCATTATCATTCTTTATTGGGCAAGGTTGGAATTTATTCTCTCTTTTCATACGATACTTACAACTAAGAATTAATTGAAAATGTTCTCTATTGATGTCAGTGACCGAGTATATCATTTCCAGCAGTTGTTCATATGTTGTCCCAAGAGGCACATCAATAGGTTCAACCACAACTCTATCCCCAACATAATCAACATCGGTTTGTATTCTCACCATTTTCCCATTACAAAAACAAACTATTGCCACCAATAAATTAGACATAGTTTACCTATAGAAGAAGTAAAAAAAAAAAAAAAAATCAAATCAATTTCATTTTTAACCACAAAATTACACAAAAGAAAACATTAGTAATAACATCAATTTGTAATGAAATAAAAAATAACAATAATAGGGTATGCTATTAACAATAATCAAATAACAAATAACACCTTAATATCCAAATAATTCAATGTTTTTTATTAATAATATTTTCTTATTATTTATTACCATTAAAATTGAATAAAATGTTGTTATTTTTCCATTAACAATTAAAATGTTGTTGCTTAAGCTACCCATATTAAGTGGAAAAAATTTTAAATTTTTTCAAAAATTGATTTTATATAAGTTTCAAAAATGGATGTAAAGTGTACATATTCAGCATAATTAATAGTTACGACTAAAAATATTTTAATATTTTTCCATTAAAATAATTAAAAAAGAGAAAGCGAAATATACATATTAATACACTTTAGCTCTAGTTAATTTTAAAATATTTCTAATTTAATTCAATTTTTATAATTTATAACTTAATAAGTTAAATTTTAAGTAAAAACTAATATTTTCTATATATTAAATTTATTTTTAGTGTTATTTCTTATTTTTTTATTTTTTTGTTAATAATTTAACATTTTGGCAATGGTTTTACATGTAATTAATGAAAGTTTTATAAAATGTAACATTAATAATAACATTTTTTAAATATAATTTTGATTTATTTCAAAGAGAGGACTAAGGTGGTGTTTGTTTTTTGGCTGAATAGAAAAAGCCAAAAGTAATATGTTGACATTATCCAATATAATTAAAGTAAACTTGTTATCAATATGTTTAGTTTAGTTATGTTGGATGATGTCAATAGGGAAGTGGATCTGAAAGCTTAACTGAGAAAGTGGCTTTGAACACCCAATATGAGGAAGTGGCTCTGAATGCCTAAACTAGAGAAGTGGATTTGAACATTTGAGAGAAGTGGATTTGAACATTTGAGCTAGAGTAGTGGCTCTAAATGCCTAATTGAGAAAGTGACTCTGAACGCCTAAAAAAATAAAAAATTGTCTCTGAATGCCTAATTGAAGAAGGTGGCTCTGAACGCTTAAATTGTGGCTATGAACACCAAAACTGAAATAAATGGCTTTGAATGCTTGCACTGGAAGAGATGACTCTGAACGCCTAACCTAAAGAAGGTGGCTTTGAATGCCTAATCTAAGGAAATGGCTCTAAACGCCTAAGTTGAAAAAATGTGGCTCTAAATGCCTAAAAATGTGGCTTTGAACGTCTAAACTAGAAAATGTGCCTCTGAACGCCTAAACTGGAAGAGATGGCTTTGAACGCCTAAACTGGAATAGATGGCTCTAAACACCTAAAAACTGAAAAAGATGGCTCTGAACACCTAAACTGGAAGAGATGGCTCTGAACACCTAAAATCGGAAGAAATGGCTCTGAATGCCTAAACATAAAGAAATGGCTCTAAATGCCTAAACTGAAAGAGATGGCACTAAACGCCTAAAACTGTGGCTCTGAACACCTAATATGAGGAAGTGGCTCTAAACACCTAAACTGGAGAAGGTGGTTTTGAACGCCTAAATTGGAGAAATGGCTTTGAATGGCTAAGTTGGAGAAGTGGCTCTAAATGCCTAAGTTGGAGAATTGGCTCTAAATGCCTAAACTGAGCAAGGTGGCTTTGAACACCTAAGTTGAGAAAGTGGTGGCTCTGAACGCTTATGGGGGAATGACTCTAAAGGCTTGTGGGAGAAATGGCTTTGAAGGCCTATGGAAATGGTGGCTTTAAATGCCTAAAACTGTGGCTTTGAACGCCAATGGGAGAAATGGCTCTGAACGCCTATGGCTCTACACGCCTATGAAAGAAAGTGGTGGCTTTGAATGCCTAAAGGGTGAAAATGGCTTTGGATGCCTATGAAAAAAAGTAGTGGCTTTGAACACCTATGGGGGGCATGACTCTAAAGGCCTATGAAAATGGTGGCTCTGAACGCCTTAAACTGTAGAAGTGGCTCCAAACGCCTAAGTTGGAGAAGTGGCTCTAAATGCCTAAACTAAATAAGTGGCTCTGAACGCCTAATACGAGGAAAGTGGCTCTGATCACCTAAATTGAGCAAGGTGGCTCTAAATGCCTAAACTGAGAAAGTGGCTTTGAACGCCTAATACGAGGAAAGTGGCTCTAATCGCCTAAACTGAGGAAGGTGGCTCTGAATACCTAAACTAAGCAAGGTGGCTTTGAACGCTTAAAATGAGCAAGACGGCTCTGAACGTCTAAATTGTGAAAGGTGGCTCTGAATGCCTAAAACTGTGGCTTTGAATGCCTAAACTGGAAAATGTGGCTCTAAATGGCTAAACTGGAAGAGATGGATTTGAACGCCTAAACTTAAAGAAATGGCTCTGAATGCCTAAAAATGTGGCTTTGAACACCTAATATGAGGAAGTGGCTTTGAACGCCTAAACTGGAGAAGGTGGCTTTAAATGCCATTGTGAGAAAGTAGTGGCTCTGAATACCTATAGAGGAAAATAGTGGCTTTGAACGCCTAAATTGGATAAGTGGCTCTGAATGCCTAAGCTGAAGAAGAGGATCTGAACACTTAAGTTGGAGAAGTGGCTCTAAACGCCTAAACTGAGCAAGGTGGCTTTGAACACCTAAGCTGAAGAAGTGGCTCTAAACGCTTAAGTGAGAGAAGGTGGCTCTGAACGTTGAAACTAAGCAAGGTGGCTCTGAATGCCTAAACTGTGGAAAGTGGCTCTGAACGCCTAAACTGTGGAAAGTGGCTCTAAACGCTTAAATTGAGGAAGTGTCTCTGAAAGCCTAATAAAAGAAAAGTGGCTCTCATCACCTAAACTGAGCAAGGTGGCTCTAAATGCCTAAACTAAGAAAGTGGATTTGAACACCTAATACGAGGAAAGTGGCTCTAATCACCTAAACTGAACAAGATGGCTCTAAACGCCTAAACTGAGGAAAGTGGCTTTGAATGCCTAAACTAAGCAAGGTGGCTCTGAATGCCTAAAATGAGCAAGGCAGCTCTGAACGCCTAAATTGTGGAAGGTGGCTCTAAATGCCTAATTAAGTGAGGTGGCTCTGAACGCCTATGGGAGATGGTGGCTCTAAATGCATATGGGAGATGGTGGCTATGAATGCCTAAGTTGGAGAAGTGGCTTTGAACGCCTGAGTTGAGCAAGGTGCCTTTGAACGCCAATGTGAGAGTGATGGTGGCTCTAAACACTTAAAAGTATGGCTTTGAAAGCCTAAACTGAAAGAACTGGCTTTGAACGCCTAAATTGGAAAATATGGCTCTAAATGCCTAAATTGTAAGAAATGGCTTTAAACGACTAAACTAGAAGAGATGACTCTAAACGCCTAAAATCGGAAGAGATGGCTCTGAACGCCTAAACTTAAGGAAAGTGGCTCTGAACACCTAAATTGAGAAAACTGGCTCTGAATGCTTAATGACTCTAAGTGCCTAAATTGAAAGGAATGGCTTTGAACACCTAAACTGGAAAAAATGGCTCCAAATGCCTAAAACTGTGGCTCTAAACGCTTAAAACTGAAAGAAATGGCTTTGAATGCCTAAACTAGAAGAGATGGCTCTAAACGCCTAAAATCAGAAAAAATGGCTCTGAACGCCTAAAATTATGGCTCTAAATGCCTAAACTAAAAGAGATGGCTCTGAATGCCTAAAATTATGTCTTTGAATGCCTAAAAGTGAAAAAGATGGCTCTAAACGCCTAAAATCAAAAAAGATGGCTCTAAACGCTTAGACTTAAAGAAATGGCTCTGAACGCCTAAACTGAAATAGATAGCTCTAAATGCCTAAAATCGAAAAAAAGAGCTCTGAACACCTAAACTGGAATAGATGGCTTTGAACGCCTAACTATGGAAAGTGGCTTTGAATACCTAAAAGACTCAAGAGAAAGAGCAATCGAGATAATGAACTCAATGAAAATGGGGTATGCCTCAGTAAAAGAGCTTTGAAATGGGGGATGCCCTAAGTGATAACTTGTAAGGATCGGTAAATGAGTCAAACAACCATGAAATCAACATGAGATATGATGAACCCAGAGAAAGGGCATGCCCCCAGAGTAATGAATTTCAAGTATTAGAAAACAAATCAAGTAGTGAGGAAATCTACAAAAGATCTAATGAACTCAAAGATGGGGGTATGCCCTTGTGTAAGATAACAACCAACATAAGACACATAATGTCACCATACAAGACACTCTATGATATGCTGAATGACAATGCAATGAAAAACATATACATAGCCTTAATGAACAAATGCTTAAACAAGACCAATGCAACATTGAAACTATGTTGACAAAGCAAAACTAAAACAATAGACCAAACAAATGTAGACGAAGACTCTAACTCTAAAAATGTAAGCAAGTCAAGACGCAACATGTCAACTATCAACATGAAAACATCATCACAAATACATCAACAATCTAATAGGCCTTATCATCATGGAAGATGCTAAACCTAATGTCCAAAGGCATGTGAAAACCTAGCCAAAAAACTTAAGACTAGTTTGTATCCTCCTCTTATCAAAAGAATGGGATAAGGTCATGTAAGATGATGAAATATGTGAGCTCAAAAGATGTGAGGCTCTAACAAGATGGATGCAGGTCTAATGGTGCCAAATGTAGGATGTATGGGTGTGTAACAAAGGAAAATGGGTATCCAAGTCGAACCAAATATGTTGAGAAGACTGAACCCAGGGTGTCAATAACTCTATGATCCATTGAAAGCAACAATCATAAACAGGAAGTGGAGTCTCAATGTCAAAATAAGCAAAGTGGCTATGCCCCAGTATGAATGCATTCTCTCAAAATGAGTAAGCCCTCAGTGCAAGATAATCTCTAAAAAGTATGTGTCTGGCATAAACTATCATCTCACAAAACCTATCACTAATGAGTGGGCTATGCCCTAGTGTAAGCATCTCCAAATCAAGCATCATAGGAGAAGTACAACCAATCATACATAATTTGATCAAAATGAATCTATGCTCCTCAGTGTCATTTTGGTAACATGAAGAGAGTATCTAACCTCCCTTGAAGAAATAGCATGTCCTAATGTGAAAAAAATCAAGCAAAGTGGTATGCCTCAACAAAAATGCACTCCGACATGATCATTCCCAAATGTAAGTTGGTACCTGTAAGATCAATCACCAATGAAAGGGTTATGCCCCAATATAAGGCAACCTCTTAAATGACTAAACTCCACTGCAAGCTCTCACAAGTGTTTGTGTCCTGATCCAATCATCTTAAAAAATCCGTCAATACCAATGAGAGGGTTATGCTCTCATATAAACACATCTAATCAAATCACCCAACCATATCTCATACTCCAATATGAAAGGAATCTAATCACCTTCAAGGAACAACTATGCCTCAAAAACCATCATCGGTTGAGAAATATGCCCTTGTGTAAAGTACATCAAATGAAATATGTCAATCATGTCTCATGTTCCAATGTGAAAAAGGACATTTGATCTCCTTTAAAGAATGAGCATGTCTCGATGTAAATTGTGATCTCAAAAAGCCATAACTAGCTAAAAAGGGTATACCTCAGTGCAATACATCAAATAAAAAAGACTGTATATCCAACAAACTCTCTGAGGTGGCTATGCCCTAGTGTGGGGTCATACCACAACCCCTGAACCATCATAATCAAAATGCTCTCCAACTGATCCCAAGTATCGCTCGTGTGAGAGCTATCAAAACACAATGTGTGATATCATGGTCTCAGGGTGGTCTTAAGACTCGGGATATAACATGGGCTAGGGTAATAAGGTGAAGAAATGAATGGAATCTAGGCTCAATAATCCCAATGATAAAACCCTAATATGAATATATCGGTGAGGAAGAAAGAATCCAAGATGAATATATCAATGATGAAAGAGAAGAAATGAAGAATATCGAACTGCTGATGGGATGTATAAGAATGATGTGTGGAAAATATCGAACACGAAATGTACATCAATATGAACAAAGAACAATTTAGGCAAGGCGAATGAAATTCCATGAGAGGAACAAATAGATCGAAGGAAAATGAATGAGTGCTAATCTACTTAAATCAAGTCATGGAGAATAGTCAAATCACCAATGTATGTAATGATGGAGAAGACAATGATTTGGAGTCCCTAGGAAAAGGTCACTTGTCTCTCACACATAAAATACATAACAAGATAGGCACAAGAAGATGAGAGCCTCCTAAAAGTTCACATATGAATTTTCATAAGCAACTAACTCAATAAAGTAACCTCAATGACCAATATATACACTCAATGGAGAATGACACTATATACATGCATTTTTTACCTTTTTTTTCATTTTTTGGTACATACTTTGAATATCAACAAATGAACTCCACTGAGAACACATAATGAAATGGATATACTCTCAAACAATAACATATACAAACTCTCTCTAACAAAATGACCTTATCAACTTAGGATCTCCAAACCAATGTTCATGAGATAGGAGTGGAAAATGATGTGATTGTCCTTCATGCATTGAAATATGAAAAATCATCACTCATGACATAAAAAAAAAAAACGTGATAACAAAGACAAAAAAATGGAACGAATGATATAAACAATGAGGTATGATGAAAAATGATATTAGGACAATAAAAAAATAGTGAAGAAAGTGAGTCAACAAGTCCATGATTCATGAAACTCCCAAATAAAGCATATATACACCAAAGGGCCCCAATCTCGGTGTAAAAGGTGAGCAAGGTTATAAGAATGAAAGGTCTATGATGTTGACACGAGGCTCAAAGGGCTAACAATGGTTTAGATGTCAATAAAGGTAATAAGGTGTGAGTTAACTGAAATGAAGGCCACCCATCCTATGACCACGGTCTCAAACATCGTGCTCTCAAGCCCTAAAATGGTCAATACTAAAGATCGATGTCCATCTGATATAACCATGTCAACCCTCTTAAATCATGCATCAAACTGATTCATGCCTAATTGGTGTCTCAACTGATTCGTGTCCAGCTGGTGCTCCTTGATTGAGGGATTAATCAACAAAATTTATAACCTATTACACCATATACTAGGGTAGCAAAGACAAAGCTACTATAGCATAGTGGCTCTAGGATCGTTCACTGGGATGGGTTTTCACTTCACAAATGATATTAATTCAAAGCTGAATTGGTGCCTTTTCATTTCAAGGTTAGCTTTAAAAGAAAACATAAAGATGTTTGAATGAAAAAGGATCGGTTTTAAGCTAACCAAAAATAGTAACTGATTTTACTTACAAAGAAAAGTGTTTCTTGGAGTTTCAGATCACTAGGCTCAGATTCCTCATACAAAAAGGGAGTTCCGGTCACTTGTTTCTTTTCCTCGCATTAGAGAATTAACATATAGTTCCTTCTCCAACCGGTGTTGTACAGATGCTTCCCATTAATGGGTTCAAACACTAAATCCCTCTCACTGATGCACCTTGCAATGGTTCGAGCCTCTCACTTAGCCTTTACCATTCAAGGTGATCTTTAACCTTAGACTTCCTTTCTCAAGCTTGCAAGAGATAACTAATGGATGTCTCCTTAGAGTCCAAAAGCTTACCAAGTGTTGGCAATTCTAGAAAATCCTACCTTTAAGTCACCTCCCAAAGGCTCGCAAGGGGTAAACTAGTGCATCTCCATGGATAGAGATCACTTGCCTTACCAAGTGTTGGCCTAGGTGATTAAAAGGAGTTTTAAGTTAACTAAAAAGATAAAAACCATTAACGGGTCACACTTTCTCTTCATTAAAAACTAAAACAACAAAACTTCCAATTTATGCATGTGGAAACTTACCCGACTTTCTTCACTCCAAGAGACAAAGAGCCTAGCCTCTCATCCTCTGAGGAAAAATCCTCAGAGTTTGATTGGCTAGAAAGGAAACTAATAAGAAAACAAAAATATATATGAAAAGCAGAGCAAGTGCTCTGTATTTTACTTCCTTGCAAATTTGTACAAAAGGTTCATCACCCTCAGAACAGGCTCCTCGGGCTCTATTTATATCAAAATTACATTAATAGCTGTTACATGGATATTTAGCTTTTTTTTCTAACTTAAAAGCTAAGGAATCCTATAATTGGTGGGATACAAGGAGAATTTGGGGATTTAGACAACAAAAATATGAAGAAAAATATCTCCAAGTGTCAGTTACAAATATTGGGAAGCACTAAGGACCATTTCGTAGGTGAAAACGAGGTCTGCGAAATTTCGCAGATGAACAAAAAGGGCTGCGAAATCACTTCGCAGCAAATGGCTGATTCCGCAGCGCTGCGAAGTTGACTTTCATATTGCGGTGTTTGGCTTCCATCGTGTCGTGAAACTTCAGGAGGAATTCCTCAGCACTGTGCAAAAAGGCTGCGAAATCATTCCGCAACAAAAGGGTGATTTCGCAACACTTTGCAAAATTCTTCCTTCAGCTTGGAGTGATCGGCTTCCAATGGCTGTAACTCCTTCATTTCAACTCCGAATTGCACACCGTTTGAAGCATTGGATTTTTGACTTCATAAGCTTTAAAATGACATAAAGCATGCATAAATTGGACTTTGGGAAGTGCTCCAAAAGTAGCTGACACGACTGTCATCAAGAATGCTTCATGGCAGATTTCTCTTTGCTTCCCTTCTTGCATTCCGGATTTGCTTATGGCAAAGGACTTCAAAGCTTTGGTTCTTCATGCTTCTGCTCTTTCCATTTCTTTGCCAAGGATTCCAAATAACTCTCCTTAATCTCGGATTGCTTTGGTGATAAAAAAGCTATCAAAACACCAAAACTTAACACAATTTGATTAGAATTGATTGCAAGGGTCCTTAACATGTTAATTGGGTTAAAAGGCAATAACTACTACTCAAAAGTGTTTAAAAGGATTAATTACAAGCTATCAAATAGCACTTTTTGAGTAGTAATCACAAACCCTACTCCAAATGCTTTGTAATAGTCTCAAAGATGATCCCCTCAAAGAAAAATAGACGATGATCTCATCGAGCACAAGTGCTCATCACAAGCCAACTCTCATCATGTCAGATCAACCTCTATACTCATGGCAAAATAAGTGACAATCCCATCAGGCAATCGACCAATCCTCACATCATAAGCCACTCGAAGATTATAAGCCATCATTCGCCATGCAACATCAACTCTGGGTTGAAACTCCTCACACTCTACCTAGTAAGATCAAAGATGGGATATGCAAAGCTAGAACAGCTAGGGATGGAAAGGTCATATAATGGTGTCAAGGGTGATGCTGTGTAAAGCTCACAATGGATGGATGAAGGTCAAAGCAAAGTTAAGGTGTGAGAGTGGGTAAGGTACTGCTTTGATCATAAGAGGATGGGTCACAGTCTTAAACTCTCTAGGTCAAATCTCCAATCTCAATATTTTCCACGATAGGTCAGGCCTCAAGACCACAATGTACAAGTGAATAGATGCCTCAAGTAAAAAATACAACACATCATATGATATATGGTCCTGCGATGGCAATCTAAAACTGGAAAAATGACATAAACTCTAAGGTCATAAAGGTATCCTGTGGACCCACATTTTTCACATTCGTCACCACTCGATCGGTGAGACTCGTTTTTTATTTGTGAAAAATTAATTTTTGGAAAAGTCGGAGTCGCCACTTATTTTATTTTATTTTAAAGGGAAAATAAAACAAGAAATAAAACCTTAAAAAATGACTCCATAATTTTTGGAAAAAGTGTCTTTGAAAAACCCGAGTTTAGGTCCAGGGATCAGGTTACTTATTAGGAAGGTACCTCTAGGAGATAGCACCCCTCTAAGCCCTAAAAAAGTCTCTACTGACTAAGTTGAGGGAGATGTGGCAATTAAATGGTTGATCATGGATACCTAGGTAAGCTAGGTGATTTAAAACAAAATAGCATGTCGAACAAGAAAGTCTGATCATAAGAGAGAGTCAAAGTGCGTAGCTAAACTGCTTCTCAAGCGCTATCATAGAACATCAAAGTTAGTATAGAAATATGACACAGGACATGCATTCTATCGGAGATAATCAAACAAGCATCAAGACAATCAAGCATGGCATCAAACATGGACATGGCTCATGATAACATACACATTCATGGAATTTTAGAGTTGGGAGAGAGGGGAGGGGGCAAAAAGAGTGTACCTGGTTAGTGGGCATCAACACCTCCATGGGGAACAAGGGTAGCTCAACAATAAATATAAAACAAATTTATATATATCATCAAGATGAATCTAAAATCAACCAGATATTAAGCAAACAATATTGAAGAGACTATCATGGATGTCGGGCCCCATCAAAGCCCTAATTGATTTCGCATGAGTTGATTCTATGAATTCCATTGTTTAGAATCATGAAGTTCATTCATGCTTGTTGGAAATCGAGAAAACCATGAAAATAGTTGAAAATAAAATAAAATAGTGAAAATCCATGCCCGGAGGAAAATGGTAGCAAATTGATTAAAATCCATATTTTTAGTGACTAGACGGGCTCTAAAGATGAATTTTTCAAAGCTGGAATTATTCAATTAAAAAAGGATTTGAAAAATCAATTCAAAACAGCAAATTCCCAATCAATGAAGCAAATTGAGGAAGAGGTGTGCACCAAGATGACCATGCTAGACTAGAGCTTTGGAGTGTGGTTGGGATTGCTCTTCTGTTTCTAAAGTTAATTTCTCACTTCTTTTCTACTGCAAATTTCTGATGCGCATCATTAAATCAAACATGTGCATCTCCTTAACCTCTTTCTTTATGCTTGAAACATTCTATACATCGAAGGTGGTCACTTGTGTCTGTCTTTCAGGAAGTGGTTGCTGCAAGCTTGTGAAGATCTAAACTCAGGCAGTCATAGAAGCAAAAGTAGCATGTGACTCTTTTCATTGTGGCAGAAATTAGATGATTCAAGCCACCAAAACTTTCTCATAACTGATGCGTCACCAATTAACTATAGAAGCTCATCCGGACTAAGATTTGAGAAATCAGACTCATCAGATTGAGATTCTAAACTAGTTTTAAAGTCTTATCCTGACTATACAACCTCGCTTTTCTGTGTTACAAGTCATTGCTAATGGAGCCCTTTTCTTTATCTCTATAAGGTGAAAACAAACTGCCATTAGAAAAAATTTGGCTAACATGGGTTACTGGTTTATGTATCTATTCACCATTAATTTCCTCTTTCCTTTTTGGAATTTCTGGATTATGGAAGAAACCTCCAGTAGCATTAGATGATGCTGAACCCAATTCAGCCAATCTCTACATAATGACTCTCAACATAAGCGCTTGAACTGTTACAGTGATGTTGGAGTTCCCTGCCTACTTCGACTCCATAAGATTCTTATCGATGTAACTGAAATTTCAGAACATTCATGCTTGCTCAAATGAATTCGGAAGAAGGGAACTTTGAGTATGCCTAGATGGTTCATGAATAACCACCTCATATTCTTCGGAACCCCTTGGAAATCAATGCTCAAAGGATGGAATAGATTCCGAGTTAGTAGCCATAAGATCAACTGTGTACTTCCGTTTTAACTTGTGCAAAATGGTTCATCATATGGTCATCAAAATTCATTCCTCCAAGATGGGTGTCTCTAGCAATGACCTTCACTCCAAAATACATCAAGATGGGTATCTTTTGAACCTTGCTGCTCAATAATTTGAATATTCCAGTCCCTAACTGATTGAGAATCAGAAAGTAAATTTGAGTTTGCTTCGGAAGCATGAGGAATCCATAATGGAATATGCTGCCTTAGAGTATTGACATCTTGTCTGTTCCGACATCTCAAAGACTATAGGCTTTGCTATCCCAATCTTTGCTTCTCCAATACCAAGGAATAGAAATTCGTGATAAGCCAAAGTACCATTGGATAGCTTCAGTGTGGTAACAAGCCTTGCAAAAACCATATATGTTGTTCCCTGTATATCACCATTGGAGACAAGATGAGTTGTGTTGTATCTTGCAAGCAGCTCAAAAGCATAACGGTTTGCAGAATCCTTAAAATGTCGCCACTTATTTTTGTTTTATTTTTAAAGGGTAAACAAAATAAGAAAGAAAAACCCTAAGTGTGACTCCTTATTTTGGAAAAGGCGGTCTGTGAAAAACCGGATCGGGTTCGGGGGTCAGGTTACCTATCGGGAAGGTACGGTAAAGACCGTAGCACCCCTCTAAGTCCCTAAAGTCGGGTCTCTACTAATAAAATGAAGCAATCATGGCAATGGATGAGGGAATCAACGAATACTCAGAGTGATCATGCACATGTGAGAATCGAAACATGCAAATAGAAAAACCAGAGTGAGAATGAGTGTGTACCTGGGCAACGAACCATCATGCGCTATCAAGAGAGGGAGTTAGTGCACAATTAAAGAACAATAGCATGCATGCCAGAGAGCAGGATAAATCAATCATGTATCATAATCAAATCAGTCAATCAGTCAATCAATCGATCAATCACATATGTGGGGCCCCCACCAAAGCCCGTTTATTTTAGCAGAAATTAATTCCATAAATTCCATTATTCGGAATTACGGAGTTTAATTCTTGCTTATTTTTAAAACATTTTAAAAGATCACGAAAGATTTGAAAATGGCTTGCCGAATACAAAACGGAAGCAAATTTTATTAAAATTGATATTTTGAGACCTAATAAAACTAAAACTAAGGATGAAGATTTGAAAAGTTAAAATCATTTGAAAATTGAGAAATTGGAAACTATTTGAAAACAGGAAATTTGGAAATTATTTTAAAAATGAAGATAAAAAAATAAATAGATAAATAAACAAATAAATAAAGGACACGTGGCCCAAAAGGTAGCCATGCAGTGAGGTTGGATGTTTGAATAGTCGCTTGATTCAGGCTATGGCACTGTGGGGCCCTGATTGCCATTGGGATCCCAGTCAAATAATGAACCTGGTGGGGACCACTCAACTTGCAGGATGAGACTGTCATAAACAAATCCATTGAGCTTATTGATAGCTCTCTCAGCATCATCCCTGTTGACAAAATTGACATACCCAAAGCTTCTGCTCAAACCAAACTTGTGGTCAATGGCAACATAAACATGGGTTGGTGGCCCGAAACGGCTAAATAGTTCATGCAAGTCAGCTTCATGAATGTCCTCTGAGAGATTGCTGACCCGGATAACATTTTCCTCATTCCTAGACACTGCCATGTCTTCATTTTCACCAGTTGATGTATCAAGGGACTTGAGGTTCTTGTGCTTGCTGGACTTTCCTATCTCAATACATCGAAATTCCTCTTGTGGCCAACATAGTAACGGAGGCAGATCCACAAGTGGACATCAATATTTGGAGTCAAGAACGCGTCAACAGATTGATACACGCTGGGAGAATAGAGCAACAGTAGGTGTTAAAATCATGATAGATTATCCTGAAGGTGAGATGCTGATGCTGGCAGTTTCATTGCGGCGACTGCTCCACCTGAAAACCCTCCCTTCTAGAGCTCGCACTGGGTTCAATGATACTGTGCGTGGGTTGATGCTCAGTTTCACTACTAACCCGGGAATCATCCCACTGTTAAAGCACGAGATTAGTGGGACAGTGCAGTGGCTGCCCGTACTCCGCTGCGACTGTTTTGGTATTCCAGGCCCACCTCGTGAGGTTGAAGAGGCAAAAGAGAGCAGCTATTAGCTGTATCAGCCAAGCTTGAGGAGTCCCCTTGATGAAGATCGGGTACAAGAGCTCCGCAAAATATCCCAGGATCGGGGCCGTGCATGGCAGTTGGAATTTGAGGCTGTCTAGAAACAGCGCTCAATGGATTCTGCTGCCCTGGTTTCTGCCATGAATGAGATCCAGAAGCTCAAAATCCAGCTGGAAATGGTGGCTAACTATAGAGCTCTTCAAACCAAACATGCAGAGTCGGCACATGTTGAAATTCAGAGGCTAAGAATTGAACTTGCAGATACTCTCTCTCTGGTAGAGTAAATGAGAACCCAACTCAATGATCGCAAAGAATCTGAATCTAGGGTGCTCATAGTTGTTGCCCAAACTCAAATGCAATTGGATCTAGTGTGCGTCTTCGTTTGATGCTTCATTTCTGCTGGTGTTTTCTCAAGAAAACCTTCAAACTCGGATCGGGCCTATGTCAAGCAATGGGCAATATTTGGTGGGAAAGAGTGTACTGAGCACTTGGATCCAGCAGGGCACCAATCAACAGACTGGATAGGACGCTTTGTCTTGATGGTGGCTGCAGCTGCATGGAACAGTTTTGCTTGCAATTGGGCAATTCGTTCTTGACTTTCTGGTGCTGGAAGCAAATCTACTTCCTTAGGCTTCTCATTTTCCACCTCACTAAATATAACCTCAGTTGCACCCTGTTCGGACATGCCAAGTTCGTCTTTCTGTGGTTCTGTTAGAAAAGCTTTTGCTTCAGGAGCTTTACCAAGTGATCCTTTTCACTGCGTGGATACCTCCCCACTAAATTATTATAACTTAGTGGGAACGAGAAGCCGTTGTCATTTTCATCCCCACTGCATGCTCCACTCCTTGAATACCCAGCGTAGTATTTTCTAGGTAGAAGCTCATGTTCCAAAAGCTCATTCTAAAATTATCCAAAAGTTCTTCTGGCATGGCCCGGCTGATAGAAAATGCATAATCAAAAAGTGAATTTCTCTAAGGCCAATATCTACATCCACCACAACATGATCGACATCTCTCTCCTGGCATTGAGGATTTGCGCACGTGAGACAAAGGACGGAAGATTGTGAAGGTGAATGACATAGGGTAGGAAGGAAGGTTTAAAGAGAAGTGGGTATGAAGATGCAGAGAGGATGAGGGCTATGACGGCAATGGCTTTGCTTGAGCCGTGATTGATGATGGGATGTTGCTGTCTTCATATGATGCATGGATAGAGGAGCTTTCACGTCAGGAAGCAATAAAGAAATAAATTTGGGTATGGTTGGACTGGTGCCTTGATGATGGCGAAGGCATGTCGCCGCCGGCGGCTCGTTCAGGGGCAACTTCTCTACCAATAAAAGCAAGTGCAAGATCCACAGGCTGCTAATCTTTCTCCCCAGGGCACAGCAAGTTTGATCAGCCCTCTTCAGACACAACAAACTTGGTTAAATCCCTTTGAGAGAGTGCCTGATAACTAACAGCTTTCTTCATTTCAATCTGGTGAGGGGACCACAGAAATACCGGAACAGTGGATGGCAAAGCAGTCCTATACGGAACCTGGGACACCACGAACAAAATCAACAATAACAAAACCACAAAGGTCTTTATTTTTACCACAACGGCCCCAAGAGTTGGATCCAGAAGAATGGATTTCAAATGGCCTTCTTCTTCCCAGGCTTTCTGAGTGTTTCCTCAACTTTCTCTCATTCTCCAATTCATTCTTCACAGACCGAGCTGCAGAATTGACTAGGTCCTGTTCCTTACTGCTTTTCCTAAGCAGTTTATCTTCAACTTGCTTCATCAAATCATTTATTTCATGCCGTTTTGCTTGCTGATCTCGAAGCAACCTTTTAATCCCGGCACGAGCATGGCCGTGAGCATGGAACGGTTACAAGAAGAACAGTCCAAGGCTTGAATGCTTCCACTATGCTTTGCTGGTCTTCATTGCTTGGGAATGGGTTTGAATGGGCATAGAGGCTAGAGTGGATGTGGATAACAAATTCGGCTGGGTATGAAAGAAGGTTTAGGTTATTGGAAGTGAGTAATGGCAAGGCATGAATGAATGACTATGCATGCATGGTTCCGTCTGTAGCATCTCCAGCATAAGTCAAATACCATGAATAACACGGTACAGCTTCTGTCCCATAAGGAAAAGGCTGCTAAAGATATCCTGATGAAAAGTGAGAAGGATGACTAATGCATTGCCCATCAACATCCAGATTCTCTCATGCCCAAATACCCGGAACATCCACCAAACTTCGATTATCGCTACTCATTCCAACCATGGCTGCCACTGGCTTAATCGATATTGCATCACCCATAATAACTTCCCAGAGAAATGAAATGCAGGAAAGGCTCACAAATGGAGAATATGGGTGCTAAATAAAATCTCGACTCAGCATTATGCAGAAGTCAGTGCCTCTGGAATTCCTTCTTTAACGAGTGCAATGAATCAGCATGATGAAAGATCAAGTTCTCATGTCGCTTGGTGGGAGAACCATTGCATGATTCTGTTTTAAATCATTATTTCGTCCCCTTATGAGAATAGCTGTAACACCATACCCTTATGTCTGAATAGAACATCTGTTGGCTGACTTTTCTAGCAGAAACCTTCGTATTTCCACATTAGAAAATGGGCAAAAACAGTGGACACCAAGATCCTTATGCTGTAAAGCAAGACTTCCCATTTTTCCTAAGCAAACCCCAACCACGCCAAGCTCGATGAACAGAAAACAGTCGACATCAGGGTGATAAATAATGAGGCTCAAATCGAAATGTCATGATGTGGAACTTCAGCCTGGAAACACTCTTTCCGGGAAACATTACTCTCATCAAGCCACCAGCGCCTCTTGTCTCAGGTAGTAAAACGGGGATCAAAACTTTCCACAACTAGTTTCATGAGGGCAGATAGGTGTGAAGGATGAAATATGCTTAAAAACCAAAGTAAAAAAAAAAATGATAAAACCCAAGAAATATTCAGGCAAAACCCCATTTCATGAATAATGAATGAGCTCAAAACTGGTGGGACAAACAGGAAGTCTTCAATACCACTATTGAACATCAATCTCAAACCCAAAAGAAGAATCCCGCCATTGCAAGTGAAATGATCAGAAGTATAAGGAGAAAATAAAATAGAGCAAATATAATGCAAGCTTAAGCACAACAAACCCAACAATCAACACTCAAGATCAGCAATAACAAGGAAAGAACACCAAGAAATCCAAAACGGAAGTATCTGTAGTAGTCATACCTGAGAAGATACTTTTCCAGCAAGACTAGCCTGACTTCAAGTTTTCTTCACAGCCACTCACCTTCAAGCTTGTTTCCCTTCCCTCCGCTAAAGGAATCTCCTTGCAGCTGGCCCCCTCCTCAAGCACCAGGAATCCCCTCTTAAAACTCTCCAATCTCTCCTCCCTAAAGCTGCCCGTCTTTTCTCCAGAAAAAAAACCTTTTTCCTCTGGTTCCCAAAAAATATCTCTAACGGCAGCACCTTCCCACTCCCACTCTCTACAGCTGGAAAAAAGTATCCTCTCCCTCTCTCATACGCTCCTTTTCTGCCAGAATCATGCTCTTTTTTTCACCCCCAAAATCACCAAACCACAGGTCCTCTCCCTAAAGCTCCCCCTCGCTCCTCTAGCCTGGATACCTCTCAAAATCACAAAAACCAAAAAGTCCTCTAACCAAAAGCTCCCTGCCTCTTTTCTTTTCTCTCTTTCTCCTTTCTCCCGGATTTGCCCTCCTAACAGCCTCTCCAGCAATAGCCACCCCAAAAGCACCACTAATCTGCAGAATCACTTTTCTCTCTCCCGGATTTGCCCCTCTAACAGCCTTCAGAACCTCATGCCACCTGTCAACCTTCCATTGGCACTTTAAAAACACCATGTGATTCTGCACTGTCCTCTCAAAAGAAGACACGTGGTTGAGCAAGGCTCTTCCACGTGGCAAAATTTGCAACTGCAAGAAAGGCCCCTAAATGGGGGTCTACAATAACCCTTTTTTATAGTTCTGCTTGACAGCAGACATGAACTCATGCAGAAATTTAGAATATTCCTTCCCATGAAGAATGTTCAGCATGTGAGCAAACAATTAAGAAACATCCAGCTTCATCTTAAATAACCCTGTTATGACACTTCAGTCTGAAAGTATGTCCAACTTTATCGAAAGTCAAGCTACAAGTTAGAACCAAGAGTTGCAGCTCTTTGATGGTCGAACTTTCCCCTTAATCTCAGGCAATTCACGAACATGAATTATGGAAATATCACCAGGTTTAACCATAGCACCAGCTTCGCTGTCTTGTCAGATTGAATATGGTAAAATTGGTTCCTGAAAATGATCTCTTCTCTCTTCTATGCTTATTTTAGGCTGACATAGCATTTTGGATTCCTCGATGTGGCACAAAGCAGAAGAAAGAGATATAATGGTTCGAATTTTGACTGGTTCAACACATTGTGTTTCTAGAACCCTATTAGAGGAACTAAGGGTTATCATATTTTGTCCTTCTTTCAGATTCAAGGATGCAATCTGCTCAGTGGTAGGGATATGTGTTCTTTCAAGTTGCTTTTTCAGGGTCTCACTACCATCAAGGGATGTTGGGATTGGTTCTACATGCATGCTTTGTGAACTGGATTTTGAATTCATCACTTGATGAGTTACTATCAGTTAGAGAGACACTTTCCTTCCATGATCGGATTTCTCTCTGAATCTAATTTCTGATAAAATTTATACTCTTCAATTAAAAGCTATATTTGAAAGTCATTTCGCAAAGGATGACTTTTATGCCCATCAGAACATAAAGTCGCATCATTGTTATTTCCCAAGAATTTAACATCTCAAACACAACCAGAACGTTCTGTGCTTTGAACATAAATTCCTTCTTTCCAGATTCTTGCAAAAGCAATCTTTACTACCACTGACTTGAACAACCAACATCTGAAAACTGTACTCCTAGACTGCATCTTTGGTCTGAACATGGTGTCGATGAGGCCACTAATGAACTCCGAGGAACCTCTATCTTATACTCGTTCTCAAGGACTTTGATCTACTCCAAATCTTCTTCTAGTCAGAGAGGATTAGGAGAGAGAACTCTGAACATATCCTTAGAAACTGGGCATCATTGAAGTGCAGACATAGCGTCTACTAGTGGAGTATGCATGCCTATGTTAATTATACAACCCTCCTGTACCATGCTGTTGATTTATGAGAAATTCAATAACCAAACTGCAATCTCTTCAAACGTAGGAGCCGAATAGACACCAGGCTCAATGAAGGGAAACTTGATTTGAATCAGGATGAATGGGATTGAAACTCAGATCAAATGGAACTTGAGTGAATCCGAGGTAGATGTAAACAGGCAAGTGGGAAGGACAAGTTGCTGGGAGACCAAAGCATGGATTCCTTGTGACGAGATTGAGCTTCTGGTTGTCCAGTTCATCAATTAGTGGAGAAGTTTGACATGACTCGGATAATGGCCAGATCACTCCTAGTTGTCAGTCTTTTTATGGTGCAATGCTTGAAGTAGAAAGGCCATGTGATCGCAGACGTAGGTGATGGCATGAGTGGTGCTCAGTCAATGTTGCTATTCTTGCCATCCACTGCATTGCTAAAGTTTCTTCTGATGATATTCCTCTAACCATGGTCCAGCTATTGTGGGCGAATTTGATAATGGATACCTTGAGAGCCTCGACTTTGATAACCGAGCAACCCACTAACGATCTCTTGAAAAAACCACCAGTAAATCGAACCAAGTCATTCATAATCAATGTCATCTGGAGAGATCTTATTGCTCAATCCCTTTATCAGGTAGTTGTCTTGTTGATCCTTCTTAGAAGACTTGAACATCTCCACTTGCGACTTCTTCATTTCCTGGGTGAATAACGCTTCTGCTAGGATTGTTGAATTCATACAGCTTGCCTTCATTAAAATAACAAAATGACCACCAGTTTCCAGGAGATATTGCAAGCGTTAGGACTATCAGAGCTTTGAGGACCAATCAGTCCAAAAGAGAACTTAATAATAGTGGATTTAGAATATAACTCAAAAGGCTCTTTATGCTGCCCGCTACTTATATCCTTCTTAATAAGTGGACGTATATGATCAAATGAAATGCAAGACTCTGCAGTATCAGGAACTTTACCAGAATAGTCTCTTGGGGATTCCTGAACCAGGCATTCTGATGTTTGTGAAGGCACACCTCCAAATAGAGGTACATCACAATTAATTGGTCTATTCACTAAGGTGTTTGGTTTAACTTGAGGTTATGAGCAATGCAAGAAGCATTTGCATGAAGTTCTTTGTAAGTCCTCACTAATTTCTACAGCGAGAAAGTCACCCAACCAGGTGCACCGATGAGTGAGCCCTTGGTCTGAATGAGAGAATAAACCTATTACTGGTTCAAATTTCTTCTTACTCTTCTCTTGAAACACATTTAGCCATTCACTATTCTGGACATTTAATCAAGGTGGTAGAAATTGATCTTTTCAGTATATCTCCAATGCCTTCCAAGATCTCCATTATTAGCAATTCTATCACATCCCCTGATGCTTCGAGTTTGAGTATTATCAAAACTACTACTGCAACCTGGAGTATAAAAATTTTATTTCCATCCTCTAAACTGCTATGCGCCGTGTTTAAGCAAGTCAAACAGGTTAACTTAGAGACTTCTTCTGGAATTTTCCCCAATCAGTTGACAACTTTGGACATCAAATACCTGCAGTGTTCTCACTTCCAAAGATGAGAAGACTGGCTTTTATTAAGCTTTTGTATGACGTAAGTCCTCCATATTCTTTGCATACCAAAAATAACAAACACCAATTTCAGAAATAGCCAAGACATATAAGCCTGACTTATCCATATCCTCATTGTCAATGCACCTGCTATCTAAGAAGACAACAGGGTGCTCCATTCAGAAATTGCCAAGAACACAGTTGGCTGACTGTTTTTCGATACCATCAATTCTCCAAACTGCAATATATTTCTCACCAATAGCGGATGATACGATGTACTCCCCATCATCAGTAGAGATCATACAACGAACAACTTCAGGATGACCTGAAAACTTTCGTATCTTCTTGTGATCAGAAGAGTTGGAGATCTTTGATTGAACCGCTGTCAAAACAGACATAGATGATATTACCTTTGGAGAAGCTCTAAATTTCCCTAATAGGTTTTCTGCACAGTAGATACATCAAGTGCTAAAACATCATCGCTGCTTGTTCTTCAGTTGCCTAAGCAATTGAGTAATTAATGCTCATCTGCAGCCCTTGGAAGAGAACTTGACACGAAAGAATAACTGGAACCAAAGCTCCTTTATAGACAGAAGTGATAAAGGTTGAATAAACATGCCATTGTTAAATGTTTCAAAGTCCTCCGACAAGACAAAAACAATCTACAAAGCTCATAATGATTATGGCAACATAATGCACAATGACATATAGAATACAAGTTGAGAATACAAGTTGTATAAAGGAAGAATAATCGAGAATTTAAATATCCTTTTGGCATCCAGCACGATTGAATAAGCGAGCTTTGACAAGTTGTAAATTCCATGCCCTGTAAAAGAAAGGGTTTCTTTTCTTCGTTAAATTCTATAGGCAACCTATCAGATAGATGAGAAGTCAGTTCTGCCACTGATGCATAATCATTAGTTACATACTTGGCGCCTGACACAACCACTAATGAGTTGTCAAAGGCACTTAAAACCTCTTGCCAATTGCGTGATGAATTGAAGTCAAAATCTCTGTATGCTGCATCCATAAGTAATGGTGATAATAACTTCTCCAAATTACGGCAAAACCTGGATGCATTGTGCCTACAAACAAATTTTTGTTCATACAAAATGGGGTCACTTAGAAGTTCCATTGAGATTTGCCCCACAATTCTTTCAATGACCTCCTCCTTGCAAGGTTGTTTTGGCATGCATGCCGTTATGCACTTTGTTTCCAATGATTGGAAGATTACTCTTTAGAAGTTTGATTGTTACTTAATACGCTCGAGGATGAGAAATCACAGATGAGAGAAGGGTCTCGGTCATTCCGAGTGCAGTCTTCGCCCTGAATCTGTAGAGCATTTGGCCTGAAGCTGGAATAAGAATCCATATTCATCAAATGGACGTGTCAAATCATCAGATTATCTATGAGAATCACCAAATACTTTTAATAGGGACTTTCAACTGGAGAATTGACTCAAAACAAAAGGTTGGGATGAATAATCATTTTCCTCTTGATCATCCAAAGAAGATGAAACCATGATCAAACTGAAGGATGGAATCTGGATATTGCTCTTTTCTGCTGTAAGCACTCAGTGAGAAACTTTCTAGTACAGAGATGACCCCATGCTCCTTTTCGTGACACGAAACCCAAAAAGTAGATTTTTTCATCAATCATGCCAGCAACATAAATACCAGAGATACCTTCACAGTTTAAATCTACCAACATCCAATCCAGAAAATCACGAAGAGATCCTGGAAACGGTGGCAACCTCTGCACTCGTCTAACCCCAAGTAACCCCTATTGTACACAGCCTTTATAAAGTTTCCACCTTTCTTGGAATACTCATGGTCTCCATGGTCGAGAAAGCCAAAGTAAAGAAGAGGAAGAAACGTAGATACAGAAGCATAGAAAAAAATAAACCAAACAAAGAAAGAAAAAAACAGGGAAAATGAAGGCAATGGGTGGGTAATCCGAATAAGTCACATTTCATGCTCTTTAAATGGACTTCAAAACCAAGTGGGACATCAAAATATAATTAAAGAAGAAAAGCACCAGTAGCAAGGCTTATGATATATAGCAACATTAGAGCAAACCAAGTTACCCACAAACAGGGTTATAAGGACAAAGAAATCAACAATATTAAAATCTATGATCAGCCTAGAACTTAATTAAAAACAAACACATAGTCTAATGTCCATACCTAAAGCAAAGACGCAATGCCTATAAATAGCAAGAAAAGATGAAGAATTATACGATGTTCAAGAAAACAGAGAGCACATAACAGTCATACCTAAAAATGCTCCTTTGATTTTCGTTTTTCTGCCCAGTTTCCTCCTAGTGCGTACTAATCATGTATGCTGCCCATAATGGTGCATATTCCCGTTATCAATGGGAGTGCATGTTGTTCCTCAGAGTCCGAGACTGTGATTCTCTATGTATGTGTCATGATCTTCTCACTGGTCCCGGCTTAATGGGTGACAACCTTGCTTTTTCCAGAACTCCATTGGTAGCGTGATCATGTTTTCTTTTGTTTGCCTCCTCTAATTTTTTTTTTGGATCCGCGTTTTTGTTCCTTCACAATATACCCCGTGAGTCTTCTTTTATAACTTGTGTCCCCCCTCCAAAAACTATTCCCTCAACACATCTCTTCTGGATGACCTTCCATACCACAACTTTTCTTTCCTTGTCCTTTTCTTATTCCATAAAAATCTCTGCCACTTTCCTTCTCAAAATTCTGGTGATCCTCCTTCCAAATAGATGGCAGCCCCGTTTCCTCATGCAAAAAAGGCCAAGAAATAAGAGTTAAAAAACTTATAATATAGTAAAATAAATAAAATAAAACAAAAATAATAAATAAAATGAAAGGTAATAAATAAATAATAAAAAATAAACAAAAATAATAAATAAAATGAAAGGTAATAAATAAATAATAAAAAAGAAAGCCACGTGGACCACACAAGTCATGCAATTCATGCAACCATGCAAGTTATGCAAAAATAAGTGGGTCTAAAAGTGTGCCTAAGTGGGCCTAAGTGGGCTAAGTGCATCTAAATGGGTCCAAGTGTACAATCCTAAAAGTGCACCTAAAAGCTATCCTAAAAAGGAAGGAAAAAAAAAACCTAAGTTTAAATTAGGGTTGCCAAGAGTCACAATGGGATTAGATAAATCCCTCAACCATAGTCTCCGAGGTGACTAAAAAAAGGTAAGTAGTATGAGTAGTAATGGGCCACCAAGGAACTACTGTGGAGCACTGGAGGTGAACTTAAAGACGTGTGCTAAAGTGACAAAATTGAGGGTCTACAAGTATGCCCCTCTTTGATATAGATCACGAGTGTAGGGAATATGAGTAAAAATATGAATAATGAGTGGAACGAAGTGAACTATACCGAAGAACTAAAAAAAAGACCAGAGATTTTGTCCTAGCACATGAAGAGAGTAAGGTCAGAACACGGGGCTACAACGACAAGGATGAAACAACTCTATGTGGGGGGAATGGTAGTAAAGAGATAAAGGTATGTCATGAGCAGCACAAAGATGGAAAGGTATGAAAAGAATGACTCAAGGTCATGGATGAAAAGAATGACTCAAGGTCATGGATGAAATGAATGACTCTAGGTCAGAAATAGGATAAATGACTCTAGAATAAGAGCATGAGACCCTAAATATAAAGGGGGACTCTAAGTCAAAAACTCAAGGCTTTAAATGATAAGAGTGACCCTTTGGGTCATAAATAAGAAGAACGACTCTAGGTCGTGAGCTTAGGGCTCTAAATTCAAAGAAATGACTCTGGATCATAAATGAGAAAAAACGACTCTGGGTCGTGAGCTCAAGGCTCTAAATGAAAAGAAATGACTCTAGGTCAAGAGATTTGGGCTCTAAATGGGAAAGAAATGACTCTAGGTCATAAATGGAAAATGACTCTGGGTTGAGAGCTTTGGGCTCAAAATGGGAAAGAAATGACTCTAGGTCATAAATGGAAAACGACTCTAGGTCGAGAGCTCTGGGCTCTAAATGGATAGTCGATTAGGATACTTTCCAGCTCATGGTGCCTGGTTGAGGCCACTCACAAGTGGCTATGATGATGAAAACAAAACATCTTAGGGATGTGAAGAATGCAAACGACTTAAGGTTGTGAGCTCAGGGCTCAGAATGCTATGAATGACTCTGGGTCATGATGCAATGGGTAACTCAAGGTTACGATGAATAGCTTAAGGTTATGGACAACATGAATGACTCTAGGTCATGATGCAATAAATAAGTCAGGGTTACGATTAATAGCTCAGGGCTATGGATGACATGATTGACTCTGGGTCATGATGCAATGAGTAACTTAGGGTTAAAATGAACAACTCAAGGTTATGGATAACATGAATGACTCTAGGTCATGATGCAATAAGTAACTCAGGGTTATGATGAATAGCTCAGGGCTATGGATGACATGAATGACTCTAGGTCATGATGCAATGAGTAACTTATGGTTACAATGAATAGCTCAGGGTTATGAGCTCTAGGCTCTATGATTCATCGACTAGAAGGAGAGTGCAATACACAAACACCAGGTCATACCACTCATGGGCGACCAAATGATGAAGGCTCAACTCAAGGCTGGAAAGACTCTAGGTCTTAAATAAGAAATGATAGCTCAGGGCTACGAGGCTCAGGGCCTAAGAGGAAAAGGATAGCTCAAGGCTACGAGGCTCAAGGCCTAAAAGAAAAAGGCCAGGATAGCTCAAGGCTATGAGGCTCAGGGCTTAAAATGAGATAGATAACTTAGGGCTATGAGACTCAGGGCCTAGAAGGAATGGATAGCTCAGGGCTACGAGGCTCAGGGTTTAGAAGGAAAATATAGCTAAAGGCTATAAGACTCGGGGCTTAAAATGAACGAATAGCTCAAGGCTATAAGACTCAGGGTCTAGAAGGAACAAATAAAGAAAAGGACCTGAGTGATAATCTAATCTCAATGAATAACAAAAATGAAGTATCGACCAATGCCTTAAGGGAGACACTCTAAATCTAATCTCAAATGAATAACAAAAATGATGAGGGATGTGATAATCTCAAGAGTAGAAGAATGTCTTTGATGAATCCCTAACTAAATCTTATAGGAATCTGGTAACCTCAAAATGGGAAAATATGCCCCAGTGTACAAGATCTACACACTGCATTGAAAACTGCTTCCAACTCAGTAATAATCCACTAGTCTATCTCATAAATACTCCACAAACGAAACCTAGAATCATGAAAACCATCAATGAGCTCAACAATGCTCCACTAGAACTGATATCATCTCAACATACTCCACTAGGGATCTCGGATAAGTGAAAATGCCTAAACTTAAAGAAAGTGCTCCACTAGGGGCTCATCTCAACCAAATGAAAGGGGAATATGCCCCAGTATGATAATTGATGCACAGTAGAATGAGAAGCCAGATAGCATCAAATGTCATCCATAAAATGAAGCAATCGTCCAAACCTATCACTAAATCAACTCCAAGCATCAAATGAGCATCTCCCATAAGAAGAAATAGGATGACGTCTATATATCAACCAAATCCCAAACACCAGCCTAAGTAGAGGCTGTCAAAGAAAGCATCTGATCTCATGGCCTCAGGGTGGTCTTGAGACATGGGACGTAACGTAGACTAGGGTGATAGGGTGAAAGAAATGAAGGGAAACTAAGCTCAAATACCCAATGATCAAACCCATACCCTCATGTACAAGATGTAATGTATAGAAAAATCTCATGAGCTATGGACCTAAAGGTAACCAAAGGAAATGTCAATGGTGAAACAAGAGAAAGGATAAGTGGTCAAACCATCTATGAAACATGTGAATGATGTGAAGAAGTTATCAAATCAGAAATGTGTATCAATATGTAGGAAATGAATAAAAGGTGGAACGAAGATTTGGAAAGAAGTGATGAGGCACAAAAGAAAGCAATGAGAAAGTGGAATGAATGATGATCAACTCATATTAGTACAATAAAGGGAAGTCATATCACCAATGATGGGATGGTGGATAAGACAATGATTTGGAGACCCTAGTAAAAGGTCACTCATCTCTCATACCTAACACATCAACCATGATCCAAGAAGCATAGGATCTCATAGAAATCTCACATGAACCCTCAACACTCCAAATGCATGACAAGAATGACTCAAGGAGTGAAAACCCATATAAAAATCTCACAAAAATCCATAATGACAAATATACCTAATAAATAGACCTCAAAAGGGTGACATAAGTGCCCAATGGAGCAAGATACCATAAATAAACATATCATTGTGTTTTTTCTTTCTTTCTTTCTTTCTTTTTTTTCTTTTCTTTTTCTTTTTTTTTTAATTTTATTATTATTTTTTTTTTTTTTTTTTGAATGTGCATGCTTTGATCATCAATAAATCGAACTCCAATGGGAAAGATACAAGGAAATAACAAACTCTCTCAAATCACTAATGAATACATGAACCCAAACCCATGAGACAACTTCTCAAACTAAAATCTTCGAATCAATGCCAAATGATGAGATGAATGGAGTGATATGACTGCCCTCTTTTACACCAAGATGTGAAGAATCATCAACCCAAGAAGTAGAATAGATAAGATGAAGCAAATAATGATAAAAATAAGAAAGATAATGAAAATGTGATGATAGTAAAATAGAACAAATGGGGTGATAAAGAGACGATAACAAGAATGAGGAGATAAGTCTATAAGTCTAAAGCTCATGAGACTTTCCTAACAAAGCATGCATATACATCAAAGGGCCCCAATCTAGGTATAGAAATGGTAATCAAGGCTATAAAAAAGAAAAGGTTATAGCATACCATATGAGGCTCAATGGGCTAGCAATGGTCTAATATATCAATAAAGGTGATAAGGTGTGAGGCTAACCGAAATGATGGCCACCCATCTTGCGACCATGGTTTCAAATATAATACTTCTTCGGTTGATCCACATTGGTAAGGTTCGAGAACTGGTCTCTATTTAGATATGTCAATCATATTTCCTCTCTAGGGTCAACTCTCTAATGACAGGTGGTGTATTCCAAGTAAGTCCATAGGGTCTCCTGGAATAGATGAATCTCTATTACCATAACTGGGCTAACATCGTCCTCAAACACATCATCAACATAAGTGGAATGCCCCAACATAAATAAACTGAATCTCTCCTAAACTCTCAACAATGAATATCTCAAGCATATTGAGAGAGTGAACTATCTCTGGCAAATCTGTGCTAACCATCTAACTATCATCCAATACGTCCATTTCAGGCTCATTATGAAGAAAACCATGTCGATCAAATCTCCCATCTAAGAAAAACTAACATCCTCTACAAGAACTCTCATATGATAAACTTTGACTCAATATCCACTAAACTCATCATATGTACGATGTCACCCTCAACAATGTCATTGGCTAACTGGGTGGTGGGGGTGGGTAGGCAACAAATCACAGGATATCTCATCCTAAACTGGATGTTATTTATCCCACTGTCAATCAATCCTCTGGCTCAAACCTGCTAATGCATCTTGAATAGAGTCATGGTGACTGTAAGTCGATCAATTGTATCATGTCGAGGATCCACACTTGACTTCTTTGAAACCCTAATCAATCTATCTCCAACTCTAATCTAAGAAGTCGAATTCAAACCAAAACGAATAGCACTCCTATAAGGTATAAAGGCATGGAAAGAGAAATGACATGAAGGAAGCTTAAAAACGGTGGAAACAGACTAATCACAATGCAGAAAGGTGGCCCAATTGAAACTCAAACATGTACCAATCTCTGAGCACACCAAAAGGAGACTGTGAAGAGGATAATTGAACCCAATTGTGACCAAGGCAGCTCTAAAGGTCCACAGATGCACCCACATGTAGGAGTGAAACCTTAATTGGGTTTAGGCTAGCCTATAAGGTTGAGGTGACTCTATAAGATAAAATGGGTGGGTTAAAGGATCCCTAGTAGAAGCGATTGTACCCTCCGACGGTACGCAACCCTCTGCACGCCTCCAAGGAGACGGGGTGCTTCCATGCAAGGTGGTCATTACCTCCACACATGCACTTTCTCGCGTTCCCAGGGGGTTTCCTAACAATGAAGAATGATCTCCCATCTCTCAACACTCAGGGATAATCTAAAGTGCACAGTGAAAGATGTATTCGAAAAACCTAAGATCTGAAGTGAGATAGTTAATAAAGACAAGAAATCATATAATCATGCAAGAGAAAGGGTTGTCATGCAACAAGGGGTCCTGTGAAACAGATAAATATCAAGCAATCGAAGTCCTATATAACATATGTGAGAGTGAATCATGCTAGTGAGCAATCAATCAAAGATAATCAAACATGTTAAGATAGCATACCAAACAAGCAAGCAAACTAAATCACCTTGCCTAAAAAAAGGAGGTACAGTCTAATCGACCAATTAAACACCACATTTTCCTCAACTAGTATTCAAGCTTGATCCTCAAGATCCCCAGCAGAGTCACCAATTTGTGGACCCGCATTTTTCATGTGCATCCCCACTTGATCGACAAGACTCGTTTTTTATTTGTGAAAAATTAATTTTTGGAAAATTCGGAATCACCATTTATTTTATTGTATTTTAAAGATAAAATAAAACAAGAAATAAAACCCTAAAAAAATGACTCCATAATTTTTGTAAAAAATATGTCTTTAAAAAACCCGAGTCTAGGTCCGGTGATCAGGTTACTTATTGGGAAGGTATCTCTAAGAGGTAGCACCCCTCTAATCCCTAAAAAGGTCTCTACTGACTAAGTTGAGGGAGATGTGGCAATTAAATGGTTGATCATGGATACCCAAGTAGGCTAGGTGATTTAAAAAAAATAGCATGTCGAACAAGAAAGTCTGATCATAAGAGAGAGTCAAAGTGCGTACCTGAACTACTTCTCAAGCTCTATCATAGAACATCAAAGTTAGTATAGAAATATGACAGACGACATGCATTCTATCGGAGATAATCAAACAAGCATCAAGGCAACCAAGTATGGCATCAAACATGGACATGGCTCATGATAACATACACATTCATGGAATTTTAAAGTTAGGGGGGGAGGGGGCCAAAAAAGTGTACATGGTTAGCGGGCATCAACACCTCCATGGGGAACAAGGGTAGCTTAACAATAAATATAAAAAAAAATCATATATATCATCAAGATGAATCTAAAATCAACCAGATATCAAGCAAACAATGTCGAAGAGAATATCATGAATGTCGGGCCCCCACCAAAGCCTTAATTGATTTCGCATGAGTTGATTCTATGAATTCCATTGTTTGGAATCATGAAGTTCATTCATGCTTGTTGGAAATCGAGAAAACCATGAAAATAGTTGAAAATAAAAGAAAATAGTGAAAATCCATGCTCGGAGGAAAGTGGCAGCAAATTGATTAAAATCCAAATATTTAGTGACTAGAAAGGCTCTAAAGATGAATTTTTAAAAGCTGGAATTATTCAATTAAAAAAGGATTTGAAAAATCAATTCAAAACAGTAAATTCCCAATCAATGAAGCAAATTGAGGAAGAGGTGTGCACCAAGATGAGCATGCTAGATTGGAGCTTTGGAGTGTGGTTGGGATTGCTCTTCTGTTTCTGAAGCTAATTCCTCAATTATTTTTTGCTGCAAATTTCTGATGCGCCTCATTAAATCAAACATGTGCATCTCCTTAACCTCTTTCTTTCTGCTTGAACACTCTATACTTTGGAGGTGGTCACTTGTGTCTATATTTCACGAAGTGGTTGCTGCAAGCTTGTGAAGATCTAAACTCAAGCGGTCATAGAAACGAAGATAGCATTTGACTTTTTTCATTGTGGCAGAAATTAGATAATTCAAGCCACCAAAACTTTCTCATAACTGATGTGTCACTAATTAACTGTAGAAGCTCATCCGGACTAAGATTTGAGAAATCAAACTCATCAGATTGAGATTCTAAACCAGTTTCAAAGTCAGAACCTAACAACCTTGCTTTTTTGTGTTACAAGTCATTGCTAATGGAGCCCTTTTCTTTATCTCTATAAGGTGAAAATAAACTGCCACTAAAAAAAAATTGGCTAACATAGGTTACTGGTTTATGCATCTATACACCATTAATTTTCTTTTTCCTTCTTGGAATTTCTGGATTATGGAAGAAACCTCCAGTAGCATTAGATGCTGCTGAACCCAATTCAGCCAGTCTCTACATAATGACTCTCAACATAAGTGCTTGAACTGTAACAGTGATGTTGGAGTTCCCTGCCTACTTTGACTCCATAAGATTCTTATCGATTGAACTGAAATTTCTAAACGTTCACGCTTGCTCAAGTGAATTCGTCATAAGGGAACTTTGAGTATGCCTAGATGGTTCATGAATAACCACATCATATTCTTCGGAACCCCTCGAAAAGCAATGCTCAAAGGATGGAATAGATTCCGAGTCAGTAGCTATAAGATCAACTGTGTACTTCCGTTTTAACCTGTGCAAAATGGTTCATCATATGGTCGCCAAAATCCATTCCTCCAAGATGGGTGTCTCTAGCAGTGACCTTCACTCCCAAATACATCAAGATGGCTATCTTTTTAACCTTGCTACTCAATAATTTGAATATTCCAATCCCTAACTGATTGAGAATTGGAAAGTAAATTTGAGTTTGCTTCGGAAGCATGAGGAATCCATAATGGAATATGCTGCCTTAGAGTATGGACATCTTGTCTGTTCCAACATCTCAAGGACTATAGGCTTTGCTATCCCAATCTCCGCTCCTATAATACCAAGGAATAGAAATTCTTGATCAGCCAAAGTACCACTGGATAGCTTCAGTGCGGCAACAAGCCTCGCAAAAACCATATATGTTGTTCCTTGTATATCACCATTGGAGACAAGATGAGTTGTGTTGTATCTTGTAAGCAGCTCAAAAGCATTAGGGTTTGTAGAATCCTTAAACTGTATAACCCTTTCTTATAGTTCAGCTTGACAGCAGACATCAACTCATGCAGAAATTTAGAATATTCTTTCCCGGGAAGAATGTTCAGCATGCGAGCAAACAATTAAGAAACAACCAACTTCATGTTGAATAACCCTATTATGACACTTCAGTCTAAAAGTATGTCCAACTTTATCGAAAGTCAAGCTACAAGTTAGAACCAAGAGTTGCAGCTCTTTGATGGTCGAACTTTCCCCTTAATCTCGGGCAATTCGTGAACATGAATTATGGAAATATCACCAGGTTTAACCATAGCACCAGCTTCGCTGTCTTGTCAGATTGAATATGGTAAAATTGGTTCCTGAGGATGATATTTTCTCTCTTCTATGCTTATTTTTGGCGGACATAGCATTTTGGATTCCTCTATGTGGCACAAAGCATAAGAAAGAGATATAATGGTTCGAATTTTGACTGATTCAACACATTGTGTTTCTAAAACCCTGTTAGAGGAACTGAAGGTTATCATATTTTGTCCTTCTTTCAGATTCAAGGATGCAATCTGCTCAGTGGTGGGGATATGTGTTCTTTGAAGTTGCTTTTTCAGGGTCTCGCTACCATCAAGGGATGTTGGGATTGGTTCTACAATCATGCTTTATGAACTGGATTTTGAATTCATCACTTGATGAGTTACTATCAGTTAGAGAGACATTTTCCTTCCATGATCGGATTTCTCTCTTAATCCAATTTCTGATAGAATTTATACTATTCAATTAAAAGTTGTATTTGAAAGTCATTTTGCAAAGGATGACTTTTATGCCCATCAGAACATAAAGTCGCATCATTGTTATTTCCCAAGAATTTAACATCTCAAACACAACCAGAACGTTTTGTGCTTTGAATGTAAATTCCCTCTTTCCAGATTCTTGCAAAAGCAATCTTTACTGCACTGACTTGAACAACCAGCATCTGAAAACTGTACTCCTAGACTGCATCTTTGGTCTGAACATGGTGTCGATGAGGCCACTAATGAACTCCGAGGAATCTCTATCTTATACTCGTTCTCAAGGACTTTGAGCTACTCCAAATCTTCTTCTAGTCAGAGAGGAGTATGAGAGAGAACTCTGAACATATCCTTAGAAACTGGGCATCATTGAAGTGCGGACATAGCGTCTACTAGTGGAGTATGCATGCCTATGTTAATTATACAACCCTACTGTACCATGCTGCTAATTTATGAGAAATTCAATAACCAAACTGTAATCTCTTCAAACGTAGGAGCTGAATAGACACCAGGCTCAATGAAGGGAAACTTGATTTGAATAAGGATGAATGGGATTGAAACTTAGATCAAATGGAACTTGAGTGAATCCGAGGTAGATGTAAACAGGCAAGCGGGAAGGACAAGTTGCTGGGAGACCAAAGCATGGCTTCCTTGTGACGAGATTGAGCTTCTGGTTGTCCAGTTCATCAATTAGTGGAGAAGTTTGACATGACTCGGATAATGGCCAGATCACTCCTAGTTGTCAGTCTTTTTGTTGAGAGTTATGCCTTAGTAGCTGCTGAGGGAAAGGCTGAAATCGTCAACCACATGCAATTGAAGTCAACGAGATTACTAGAATGCTGAAGCTATTTTTATGTTTCTGTTTTTGCTGTTGCTATTTTTATGTTTTTAGCTTTTAAGTTAAATTCTGATGCTATTTTGTAGGAGGTAGTTGTTTGTTCAACAATTAGCTTGATTTGATGCTTTTTTTGAGGTCATATCTGTTACACAATCTGTATAAATTCAGCCTTATGATCAAATAAAAAAATCAGATCAGTAGCAACATCTCTGTTCTCTGTTGCTTGGTGTGTTAACCTCCCCTGTTTCCAACAATTTGGTATCAGAGCATTTTTGTCTTGAGGGACCAGTGAGGTGTGTGAGCCCAAACACCGTATACCAAACCTGAATCTGAAAACCTTGCAGAAATGGAAGAAGCGAGCTTCACAGCAGCACCACCAGTCTTCAATGGAGAAAATTACCAAACTTGGGCTGTCAGGATGACTGTTCATCTACAGGCTCTTGATGTCTGGGAAGCAATAGAGGAAGATTATGCAATTTCTCCACTTGGAGCCAATCCAACTGTGGCACAGATGAAAAACCATAAGGAGAAAAAGACGAGGAAGGCTAAGGCCAAGGCTTGCTTATTTTCTGCAGTCTCACCACTAATTCTCACCAGAATCATGCAACTTGAATCTGCTGCAGAAATCTGGAAGCATCTACGGGAAGAATATCAAGGCAATGAAAGAGTCAGAAATATGCAAGTGATGAATCTGATTCGAGAATTTGAAATGGTGAGGATGAAGGAGTCTCAAACCATAAAAGATTATGCAGAACAACTTCTTACCATAGCAAACAAGGTGAGGTTGCTAGGTAAAGAGTTTTCTGATGAAAGAGTTGTTCAAAAAATTTTGTCACTCTTCCTGAAAAATATGAAGCTACAATTTCTTCTTTGGAAAACACAAAAGATCTGTCAAGTATCACCTTGGCAGAACTACTAAATGCTTTACAAGCTTTGGAACAAAGAAGACTCATGAGGCAAGGAAGTTCTGTAGAAGGAGCTTTTCAAGCAAAGACACAGACCAATGAAGGCAACACAAGAAGGAGGAAGAACAAAAAGAACAACAATAAGCCAAGCAACAACAACAATCAAAAAACTGGAACCTATCCACCCTGTCCTCATTGCAAGAAAACAAACCATCCTCAACAAAAATGTTGGTGGAGAGCAGATGTGAAATGCAACAAATGTGGTAGACAGGGACACATAGAAAGGATCTGTAGAACCCAGCAGCAGCAAGAAGAAACCAATGTAGCAGCTGAACAATACCAGGAGGAGCATCTATTTTCAGCAACATGTTTTGCAAGTGGAAGCACCTCTGAAAGCTGGCTTGTGGACAGTGGTTGCACAAACCACATGACATATGATCAAGATCTCTTTAGGGAGATTGATAGAACAACTATTTCCAAAGTCAGAATTGGAAATGGTGAGTATATTCCAGTAAAAGGTAAAGGAACAGTAGCTATTGAAAGCCTAACAGGTTTAAAGCTCATTTCTGATGTTTTGTTTGTGCCTGACATTAACCAAAATCTGCTAAGTGTTGGACAGCTTGTTGAGAAAGGGTTTAAAGTTTGTTTGAAGACAAAAATTGCATAATCAAGGATGCTGAAGGCAGAGAGGTGTTCAACATAAAAATGAAAGGCAAAAGTTTTGCCTTGAATATGTTAGAAGATGAGCAAATTGCTGCTGCACAACATGAGAACAATACAATGCTTTGGCATAAAAGATTAGGGCATTTCCACCACAATGTCGTGCTCTACATGAAGAAGAATCAGATTGTAGAAGGACTCCCTGATTTGGAAGAAGAACTTCCTATATGTGCAGCCTGTCAATATGGGAAGCAAACAAGACTTCCTTTTCCTCAAAAAGCAGCATGGAAATCAACACAGAAACTACAATTGGTTCACACAGATGTTAGTGGACCTCAAAAGACACCATCTTTGAAAGGGAGTAAGTACTATATTGCATTTATTGATGACTTCACAAGATTTTGTTGGATTTATTTTCTCACTTACAAATCTGAGGTTGTTGATGTGTTTTTGAGATATAAGGCCATGGTTGAAAATCAAAGTGAATACAGAATCAAGGTTATAAGGTCGGATAATGGTACAGAATATACTTCAGAAAAATTCAACAAATTTTGTGAAGATGCAGGCATAGATCACCAGCTCACTGCACCATACACCCCACAGCAAAATGGGGTGGTGGAAAGAAAAAAATAGAACAATAATGGAGATGACAAGATGTCTTTTGCATGAGAAAGAGCTGCCAAAAAGTTTCTGGGCTGAAGCTGCAAATACAGCAGTATTTTTGCTAAATAGACTACCAACAAAAGCATTGCAGAAACAGACACCTTTTGAGGCTTGGTTTGGTTATAAGCCTATGCTAATGAATTTAAAGACCTTTGGTTGCTTGTGTTTCTCTTATGTTCCTCAGGTGAAAAGAGACAAGCTAGATAAAAAGTCAGAACCAGGAATTTTCATTGGATACAGCAGCACCTCAAAAGCTTACAGAATCTACTTGCCACAAAATTGTAAAATTGTGGTAAGTAGAGATGTTAAGTTTTTGGAAACGGAGAAATGGAGCTGGGATGAGCAGAATCAGCAATATATTGATGAAGATGTTGATGAACTTCCAGTTAGAGGTTTCAGGACACTTTTTGATATTTATCAAAGGTGTAATATAGTTGTTCTTGAACCTGCAAGGTTTGTTGAAGCTGCTGAAAATAAAAGATGGTGGGTTGCAATGCAGGAGGAGCTAAATATGATTGACAAGAACAACACTTGGGAGCTAGTAGATAGACCTTCACACAAAAAACCTATTGGGGTTAAGTGGGTTTACAGAACGAAACTCAACTCTGATGGTTCTATAAACAAACATAAAGCAAGGCTGGTTGTCAAAGGGTATGCACAAATGTTTGGTGTTGACTTTTCGGAAACCTTTGCACCAGTAGCTCGTTTGGATACAATCAGGATGTTGTTGGCTCTTGCAGCTCAAAGAAAATGGAAGATTTATCAACTAGATGTGAAGTCAGCATTTTTGAATGGCTACCTGGAGGAAGAGATTTTTGTCGAACAACCAGAAGGTTTTGCTATCAAAGGAAAAGAAGAAAAAGTATACCTTCTTAAGAAGGCCTTGTATGGGTTAAGACAAGCCCTTAGAGCCTGGTACAGCAGGATTGACACTCACCTGCTAACTTTAGGCTTTCACAAGAGCTTGAGTGAATTTACACTCTACATTAAGAAGATTGAAGAAGATATATTAATTGTTTCTCTATATGTTGATGATTTGCTTGTAACAGGAAGTAATGCAGGCTTTGTGAACAAATTCAAGGCTGAAATGGAGCAGGTCTTTGAGATGACAGACCTAGGTGAGATGTCTTACTTCTTGGGAATGGAAGTACACCAGAAGCAGAATGAGATTTTCATCTGCCAACAAAAATATGCCAAAGAAATTCTGAAGAAATTCAAAATGGAGGAATGCAAACCTACATCTACCCCTATGAACCAGAAAGAGAAGTTCTGTAAGGAGGATGGTGCTGAAAAGGTAGATGAAGGACTTTATCGAAGCATGATTGGATGCTTAATGTACTTGACTGCAACAAGACCCGATATAATGCATGTTGTAAGTCTACTTTCGAGATACATGCATTGTGCTAGTGAAATTCATTTCTAGGCAGCAAAGCGTGTGATAAGATATGTTAAAGGCACTGTGGATTATGGCATTAAGTTCAGTCAAGTTCAAAGTTTCAATTTTCATGGATTTTCTGATAGTGATTGGGCTGGTTGTGTTGATGATATGAGAAGTACTTCAGGCTATTGTTTTAGTTTTGGTTCTGGTGTTTTTTCATGGAGTTCAAGGAAGCAAGAAGTCGTGGCTCAATCCACAGCTGAGGCAGAGTATATTGCTGCTGTTGCAGCTGTAAATCAAGCCTTATGGCTTAGAAAGTTGCTAATAGATTTGGATATGAAGCAAGAAGTGAGTACAAAGGTGTTTGTAGACAACCAAGCCACTATATCTATTGCAAATGATCCAGTTTTTCATGGTAAAACAAAGCACTTCAAGATTAAATTGTATTTTCTGAGGGAAGTACAGAAAGAAGGAGATATACAGCTAGTCTATTGCAATACAGAAAGTCAGAATGCAGATATTCTGACTAAAGCTCTTCCTAAAAAAAGATTTGAGTTTCTACGAGAAAGACTTGGAGTTTGCAGCTCCTAAGTCAAGGAGGAGTGTTGAGAGTTATGCCTTAGTAGCTGCTGAGGGAAAGGCTGAAATCGTCAACCACATGCAATTGAAGTCAACGAGATTACTAGAATGCTGAAGCTATTTTTATGTTTCTGTTTTTGCTGTTGCTATTTTTATGTTTTTAGCTTTTAAGTTAAATTCTGATGCTATTTTGTAGGAGGTAGTTGTTTGTTCAACAAGTAGCTTGATTTGATGCTTTTTTTGAGGTCATATCTGTTACACAATCTGTATAAATTCAGCCTTATGATCAAATAAAAAAATCAGATCAGTAGCAACATCTCTGTTCTCTGTTGCTTGGTGTGTTAACCTCCCCTGTTTCCAACAGTTTTTATGGTGCAAAGCTTGAAGTAGAAAGGCCATGTGATCGCAGATGTAGGTGATGACATGAGTGGTGCACAGTCAATGTTGCTATTCTTGCCATCCACTGCATTGCTGAAGTTTCTTCTGATGATGTTCCTCTAAGCATGGTTCAGCTATTGTGGGCGAATTTGATAATGGATACCTTGAGAGCCTTGACTTTGATAACCAAGCAACCCACTAACGATCTCTTAAAAAAGCCACCAGTAAATCGAACCAAGTCATTCATAATCAATGTCATCTGGAGAGATCTTATTGCTTAAGCCCTTTATCAGGTAGTTGTCTTGTTGATCCTTCTTAGAAGACTTGAACATCTCCACCTGCGAATTCTTCATTTCCTAGGCGAATAACGCTTCCAGGAGATATTGCAAGCGTTAAGACTATTAGAGCTTTGAGGACAAATCAGTCCAAAAGCGAACTTAATAATAGTGGATTCAGAATATAACTCAAACGGCTCCTTATGTTGCCCACCACTTATATCCTTCTTCATAAGTGGACGCATATGATCAAATGAAATGCAAGACTCTGCAGTATCTTTCTTAGGAGCAACATCAGGAACTTTACCAGAATAGTCTCTTGGGGATTCCTGAACCAGGCGTTCTGATGTTTGTGAAGGCACACCTCCAAATAGAGGGACATCACAATCAATTGGTCTATTCACTAAGGTGTCTGGTTTAACTTGAGGTTATGAGCAATGCAAGAAGCATTTGCATGAAGTTCTCTGTAAGTCCTCACTAATTTCTGTAGTGAGAAAGTCACCCAACCAGGTGCGCCGATTGTGCCAATAGGAAATTCTATCTGAGTTGAGAAGATAACGTAAAGTGGCTTATGAGAGCTTTGATTTCACGCCAACACTTTGACCGGAACTTCAGTCTCAATGACATCTGAAAACTGGTGAGATTTGGTTGGCTGTATCCAATGAGTAAGCCCTTGGTCTGAATGAGAGAATAAACCTATTATAGGTTCGAATTTCTTCTTAATCTTCTCTTGAAACATATTTAACCATTCACTATTCTGGACATTTAATCAAGGTGGCAGAAATTGATCTTTTCAGTATGTCTGAAATGCCTTCCAAGATCTCCATTATTGGCAATTCTGTCACATCCCCTGATGCTTCGAGTTTGAGTATTATCAAAACTACTACTGCAACTTGGAGTATAAAAATTTTAATTCCATCCTCTAAACTGCTATGCGCCGTGTTTAAGCAAGTTAAACAGGTTAATTTAGAGACTTCTTCTGGAATTTTTCCCAATCAGTTGACAACTTTGGACATCAAATACCTGCAGTGTTCTCGCTTCCAAAGACGAGAAGAGTGGCTTTTATTAAGCTTTTATATCACGTAAGTCCTCCATATTCTTTGCATACCAAAAATAACAAACACCAATTTCAGAAATAGCCAAGACATATAAGCCTGACTTATCCGTATCCCCATTGTCAATGCACCTGCTATCTAATGATTATGGCAACATAATGCACAATGACACTTTATTAACCTGCAAACCACAAACCTTTCAAAGTTGAGAATACAAGTTGTATAAAGGAAGAATGATCTAGAATTTAAATATCCTTTTGGCATCTAGCACGATAGATTAAGCGAGCTTTGACAAGTTGTAAATTCCATGCCCTGTAAAAGAAAGGCTTTCTTTTCTTCCTTAAATTCTGTAGGCAGCCTATCAGATAGATGAGAAGTCAGTTCTGCCACTGATGCATAATCATTAGTTACATACTTGGCGCCTGACACAACCACTGATGAGTTGTCAAAGGCACTTAAAACCTCTTGCCAATTGCGTGATGAATTGAAGTCAAAATCTCTGTATGCTGTATCCATAAGTAATGGTGATAATAACTTCTCCAGGTTACGGCAAAACCTGGATGCATTGTGCCTGCAAACAAATTTTTGTTCATACAGAATGGGGTCACTTAGAAGTTCCATCGAGATTTACCCCACGATTCTTTCAATGACCTCCTCCTTGAAAGGTTGTTTTGGCATGCATGCCGTTATGCACTCTGTTTTCAATGATTGGAACATTCCTCTTTAGCGAGGTCGTTGATGAGGAAGTTTGATTGTTACTGAATACGCTCGAGGATGAGAAATCACAGATGAGAGAAGGGTCTCGGTCATTCCGAGTGCAGTCTTCGCCCTGAATCTGTAGAGCATTTGGCCTGAAGCTGGAATAAGAATCCATATTCATCAAATGCACGTGTCAAATCATCAGATTATCTATGAGAATCACCAAATACTTTTAATAGGGACTTTCAACTGGAGAATTGACTCAGAACAAAAGGTTGGGATGAAAAATCATTTTCCTCTTGATCATCCAAAGAAGATGAAACCATGATCAAACTGAATGATGGAATCTGGATATTGCCCTTTTATGCTGTAAGCACTCGGTGAGAAACTTTCTAGTACAGAGATGACCCCATGCTCCTTTTCGTGACACGAAACCCAAAAAGTAGATTCTTTCATCAATCATGCAAGCAACATAAATACCAGAGATACCTTCACAGTTTAAATCTACCAACATCCAATCCAGAAAATCACGAAGAGATCCTGGAAACGGTGGCAACCTCTGCACCCGCCTAACCCCAAGTAACCCCTACTGTACACAACCTTTATAAAGTTTCCACCTTTCTTGGAATACTCATGGTCTCCATGGCCGAGAACGCCAAAGTAAAGAAGAGGAAGAAACGTAGATACAGAAGCACATAAAAAAAGAAACCAAACAAAGAAAGAAAAAAACAGGGAAAAGGAAGGCAATGAGTGGGTAATTTGAATAAGTCACATTTCATGCTCTTTAAATGGACTTCAAAACCAAGTGGGACATCAAAATATAATTAAAGGAGAAAAGCACCAGTAGCAAGGCTTATGATATATAGCAACATTAGAGCAAACCAAGTTACCCACAAACAGGGTTATAAGGACAAATAAATCAACAATATTAAAATCTATGATCAGCCTAGAACTTAATTAAAAACAAACACATAGCCTGATGTTCATACCTAAAGCAAAGACGCGATGCCCATAAATAGCAAGAAAAGATGAAGAATTATACGATGATCAAGAAAACAGAGAGCGCAAAACAGTCTTACCTAAAAATGCTCCTTTGATTTTCGCTTTCCTGCCCAGTTCCCTCCTAGTGTGTATTGATCATGTATGCTGCCCATAATGGTGCATATTCCCTTTATCAATGGGAGTGTGTGCTGTTCCTCAGACTCTGAGACTGTGATTTTCTATGTATGTGTCATGATCTTCCTAATGGTCCTGGCTCAATGGGTGACAGCCTTGCTTTTTCCAAAACTTCATTGGCAGCGTGATCATGTTTTCTTTTGTCCGCCTCCTCTGATTTTTTTTTTCGATCCGCGTTTCTGTTCCCTCACAATATACCCCGTGAGTCTTCTTTTATAACTTGCGTTCCCCCTCCAAAAATATTCCCTCAATACATCTCTTCCGGATTACCTTCCATACCATAACCTTTCTTTCCTTGTCCTTTCCTTATTCCATAAAAAATCTCTGCCACTTTTCCTTCTCAAAATTCTAGTGATCCTTCTTCCAAATAGATGGCAGCCCCGTTTCCTCGTGCAAAAAAGGCCAAGAAATAAGAGTTAGAAAACTTATAATATAATAAAATAAAATAAAAATATAATAATAAATAAAATGAAAAGTAATAAATAAATAATAATAATAAAAAGTCACGTGCGCCACATAAGTCATGCAATTCATGCAAAACCATGCAAGTTATGCAAAAATAAGTGGGTCAAAAGCATGCCTAAGTGGGCCTAAGTGGGCTAAGTGCATCTAAATGGGTCTAAGTGTGCAATCCTAAAAGTGCAACTAAAAGCTATCCTAAAAAGGAAGGAAAAAAAACCTAAGTCTAAATTAGGATTGCCAAGAGTCACAATGGGATTAGATAAATCCCTCAATCAGAGTCTCCGAGGTGACTCAAAAAAGGTAAATATTATGAGTAGTAATGGGTCGCCAAGGAACTACTGTGGAGCACTGGAGGTGAACTTAAAAACATGTGCTAAAGGGACAAGAGGATGGGTCACAGTCTTAAACTCCCATGATAAGTCAGGTATCAAGACCACAATGTACAAGTGAATAGATGCCTCAAGTCAAAAGTACAACACACCATATGATATATGGTCCTGCAATGGCAATCTAAAACTAGAAAAATGATATAAACTCTAAGGTCATAAAGGTGTCCACTGTGAGATGGCTACAAATGTGACTAAAGAATCGTTATCAATAATCCATAAAAGAATGAGGTGTGAAAAACAACACTGTCATGAGATCGATATTTCATTATAACAAAATATCCCTAATTCATTTTCAACTCGAGCTCCATAAAGAAATATCATAAGGTGATCAAGGCAGATCTCTCAAAAAGGGTGTGAATGTGAAACATGCATTTCACTTTCTTGTAATAAAATTATAAGTTGAAAACAGAAATAGGCAAATCGACCAAAGAATGAAGTACCAAGCCCGTGATAGGTGAAGGATGTAAAAAGGTGAGCATGATCAATGGGCATATCCCAAAATATCAAGTAAAAACTGACAACAAATTGAAAGAATGTGTCAATTCAAGAAAAAAAGACTATCTAAAACCCTAGGGAGAAAGTGTGCTAGACTCAACGAGCGATAAGAAGAAACCAAAACCATACAACAAGGGTGTAGACCCTCAATTTTGTCCTCCTAGCACATGTCCTATTAAATACTTGTTCGATACTTTATAGTAGTTCCTTGGTAGCCCATAGCTGCTCACGCTACTTACCTTTCTTGAGCCACCTTGGAGACTCTGATTGAAGGATCGCCTAACCCCTTTATTGTGACCCTTGGCAGCCCTAATTTAGACTTAGGTTCACTTAGGCACCCTAGGCCCACTTAGGCACCCTAGGCCCATTAAGGCCCTCTAGGCTCACTTAGCCATCCTAGACCCTTTAGGTAATGATTATGGCACCATTAGGCACCACCCTAGGCCCACTTAGGCACACTTAGGCCCATTAGGCACCGTCTTTGGTCCACTTAGACCCTTTAGGTCCATTAGATGCACTCGAGGCCCATTAAACATTTTTTGCATGACTTGAGTTGCTCACATGATTGCATGGTTACATAGATTGCATGACACTTTACTATTATTATTATTATTATTATCTTTATTTACTTAATTATTTTGTTAATTTAATTTGTTTCTTTATTTTATAATTTTCTAAAACACCTTGGGATTCATTCATTAAGTCTAATTTTCTTTATGTTTTTGTAGAGAAACTCACCAAAGGAATCATCACTAGAGAGAAAAAGGAAGGTTGAAAACATGTATTGGCAAGGATATTCATGCGTTGAAGGATGGATTCAAGGTGGTTGGAAGAGGAGAGGACGTATGGAAGGAAATGAACTAAGAAGGAAAGCAAGTACGCACCCATGCATGTGCTGATTGTGCTTCTGAAGGAAATGAATGAAGAAAGAAAATTACCAAAGCTGTTTTGGCATGGAAAAAGGAAAGGTTCAATGGGTATTTGGACGGAATAAAGACCATGTTCAGGAAGGAGAGTCCTGATGATGCTGGACTGACGTGGATGATTGAGGCTCTCCGGGCTGGTGATTTGTCTTCCCATGTTAGCAGAGTACTAAAAAGGAAGGTTAGATAAGAGAGGGAGAGTTTTTGAGGAGGGAGGAGGAGGACCAGCGGCACGATTCTTGGGACGCTTTCAGCACGCATAAGAGAGTCTAATGCCTGAGAAGAAGCAAGAACAACCAGCTGCACCATTCTTGGGGCGCTTTCAGCATACATCAGAAGAGAGGGTGACACCAAACGGGAAGGAGATCAGCAGCCGCACTAAGGGGAATCCGGGTGAGAGGAGCAAAGTTACTTTCTGGAATGTGAGAGGGTGCAGCCGCACCATTGAGAGGAGGAATTCCGGAACAGCCGCACCATTGAGAGGACAATTTCTGAATTAGCCGCACCAGAATTTTAAGGAGAGATTCTTCCGTCCGGAGAGCTACAGATTGATTCCGAAGCGTGATCCTCCATTGCTTGTGTTGGCACAACACTTTGCGCGATACCCGAGCATCTCCGGCAACATCTTATGGCCATTGGAGATTCGCACCAGCTTGTTAATCCCGCCACCTAAACACCACAGCCGCACCAGATTTTTAAAGGAAATTCGTCTCCACGCAGCACTTTGGGGACTGTGCAAGTATCTGCAGCCACCACGCCATGCATCATTCGAATTGTTTATTTTAAATAAATAAAAAAAATCTTGCTCGGTGGAAAGTGGTCTTCAAGTTTTGAAAAAGCCCTTGAGAATTTGCTGTGCATGGATATCCACCACACAAGTCACCTTTGGAATTGTTTTTTTTAATAAAAAACTCTTACCGGTGGAAAGTGGCCTCCACGTTTTAAGGTAAACTAATTCATCCCATTATAATTTTGTTTCATGAGATATTCAATTCAATTCATACTTGCTTAGGATTTTATCTATTGTTTAGTTTTAATTATTTCCAATAACATTATATTCTTGATTTAGTTTTAAAATTATTCCTATTTGGCCTATGCATTTTAAATTTTATTTTATTTTTTATTGTAAATTCATATTTAGTTTAAATGTCAATTTTAATTTTTCTTAACTAAATAAACAAATTAATTTTGACTTATTATTCTAACTTGAAAATTATGATTTTTGTTTAATGTAGTTACAATTTATTTTCTTAGTTTGACAAATTAGTTTTTTAGTATTGGTTTGGGCAATTTTGTTAATAATGGAAAAGTTAAGATTTGTTAGAGTTTAGATAATTTGTTATGATAGTTAAAAAATCATTTTTTATGAATTGATTCTATAGGTTAGAGATTTAGTTTTAAAAATCATTTTTGTTAGTTTTAAATTTTACCTTAGATTTAAGCACTCTTATAAAATTTTAGTTCATTAAAATAATCGATCATATATATATTTATCCAATTATAAATTAATTATTACTGATTTATCATTTTTGCTTGAAAATTATGATTTATGTTTAATGTAGTTACAATTTATTTTCTTAGTTCGACAAATTAGATTTTTTATTTATTTACTTATTATTATTATTATTATTATTTTTAAGTATTGGTTTGGGGCAATTTTGCTGATAATGGAAAAGTTAGGAATTTTTAGAGTTTGGATAATTTGTCATAATGGTTAAAAATTTAGAATTTTGATTGGCATTATTTTTGTTCTCAATTAGGAAATTCATAATTTCTTTTAGTTTAGTTTTAATTTATCTTTTAGTTTAAATGTTATTAAAATTTAGTTTATTTGTTCAATTGTTTCCATGTCACTCTTTTCATATCTAAAGGTTGTTAAATTTAATTCATGATTCATCCTTTTAGTTTATTAGTTTTAGAATTTAAGTTGGTTAATTTATTTCATTCCGCATTGATATATTCATGTTTTAAAATAAAAAAAATAAAATAAAAATAAAATAAAATAAAATAAATAAAATAAAAAATAAATAATTATTTTAGTTCTGATTGATCCTGTTTTAGTTGATATTTTTTTTTAGAGTTTTAAATAATTTGGTTGGTTTCATATTGTTTGGTTTATGTTAAGATTTTTTTATTCCATTTTTCCATTAATTCTATGCTTTCGAATTGTAGGCTATTAGTTTAATCTATTCCCATGTTGTCATTTTGTGTTTAAAAATAGTTCATTTTAGTTTTTGACTAATTTTATTTATTCTATGTGTTTGTTTTCTTTTATTCAATTGTTTAGTTAGTCGATTAAATTTATGACTCAAAACCGTCAATATTAGTTGATACGTATCGTTTGTACTATTTTAAAGATCACATAATATTTAGTGCTTGATTAAGTATATCTTAAGATTAAATGTTTTTTTAAAGTTTCAATGCTTGTAAGATCTAAGGTTTTGGTTTATCACTTTGGTCATCCTTTGTCAAAATCAATTTTTAGAGGCTATCGGAAAATAGTGAAGATTGGCCTCCATTCCCACCACTTCAATTTTATCGGTTGTCAAAAATTCTACTTTGTGATTTGTTCTTTTCTTTTTTCTTTTGCTTGGTATTTTGATTCATACATTTTATTGTTTTCAAATTAACTTCTTTTATCTTTAAAACATAACAATATTCTCAAAATCTCTTTTCCTTAAAAATCCATTTCAAAAATTCATTTAGAGTTCTTAGAATCAAAATCTCATTTTTTTAAATAATGTGCAACCATGTTTTGATCGGTTCACATCTTTCAAATAAAATTACAGTTTTAAACAAAACACGAATCAAAGCTTGTGGTCCTAAATAAATGGGATAATTCTAAGCTAAATTCGTGTATATCAATTGGGGAATTGGTGAAACCCCTACATAAGAAAATCTTTTCAAAAAATTATTTTTGTTGCCACTTTTGTCACTTGTTGAAATTATGTCTATTTTTTTAGGAATTGTATACAAGATGAGTGTGATAATTAGTGTTTTCCTATACTTTGATAATTTCTGCTATGCTAATTAGATAACGAGCATGCTAGGATTTCTATATTTTATTATTTATTATCTAACCCTTAATGTCTTATGGAAGCGCATTGTAAGTTATCTATGTTATCCAGGTACGTCCCTTATCACCTACTTTCTAAATTTTTGTAAACAATCATGTCACTGTGAAATATGCATATGTTTGATAATCCTTAGGTGCTTAGATGTATGCTAGATTCGCTATGATTAAATACATGTTGTGTGTTGTACTTCTATACTAACTTTGATGTCTTGCGATAGCACTTAAGAAGCAGTCCAGGTACGTACCCTAAATCTTCTTCATGATTGTGATTGGTTTTCCTGCTAAGCATGCTATTTTTCAAAATCACCTAGCCTACTTAGGTATCCATAACTAACCGATTAATTGCCACGTTTCCCTCAACTTAGTCAGTAGAGACCTTTTTAGGGCTTAGAAGGGTGCTACCTCCTAGAGGTACCTTCCCAATAAGTAACCTGATCCCCGGACCAAGACTCGGGTTTTTCAAGGACATGCTTTTTCCAAAAATTATGGAGTCACATTTTAGGGTTTTTCTTTCTTGTTTTATTTTCCCTTTAAAATAAAAATAAAATAAGTGGCGACTCCAACTTTTTCCAAAAATTAATTTTTCACAAATAAAAAGCGAGTCTCGCCGATCGAGTGGGGACGCACGTGAAAAATGCGGGTCCACAAAGGGATAGTCCAATTGATACTCAAACTCGCACCAATATCTAAGCACTCTCGATTGGAGACCAAAAGATGGAGTATTGGATCCAAACTATGACTAAAGCGGCCTCGAAGGCTCTTAGATGCACCCACATGTAGGAAAGGAAATCCTAATCAAAAGATCTAAGACTCAACCTACAAGGTCAAAATGGCTCTAAAATGAAAAATGAGTGGACTTTAAAGGATATATAGCAGAAACGATCACACCCTTTGGCGGTATGTAATCTCTTGTATGCCTCCGAAGAGACAAGGGTGTTTCCATGCAAAGTGGTCATCACCTCCACACATGCACTATCTCGCATCCTAGAAGGTTTCCTAATGATGAAGACTCTCACATCTCTCAACACTTAGTGGTAATCTAAGGTGCACAATGACCGATGTGGGTGCATTTGAAAATCCTATCAAACTAAGTGGAAAGAAAACACACTGGTCACACAAATATCCTGAAATCTAGCTCTAGGTTATACAAGTCTTCAAAGATCAGACTCTAATCAGCATCAATGTGTCGGCCTCATCTAAAATGCTCCCAAACATAGATAAAGCCCATCACTAAACCCTACTCCAAATCACTAGCTCGGTCGAAGAGCAAACAAAGTAACAAGTCTTATATCAAATACAAGATCAATGGAAACAAGGTCGATCGAGACTAGGGAATTGGAGGTAAGAGGATAGATGTGTGTCCCACATAAACAAGCAATACATGCATCATATAGAAGAAGAGCGGTCATGCACCAACCAATCATGCAAATAACAGGAATATCATCCATATATACACACAAGCTAAGCAAGAAACAAGATAAACAAGATAAGTATATAACAAAGATAAACAATATGTTGAGATAAACAAGATAATATACAATAAAGAGAATCAATCACACCAATATGAATGAGATATACAAAAATGAGAATATACACATCAAGGATAGCAAGATAATCATACAACAAGAAGAGTCTTATATTAAAGCAAGCAAGAGAATCAATCGACGTAGTTAACATGTCAACATCTCTAATGAACAATAATAACTAAACTTGCATCACAGATAAACATATCAAAGCTCTCAACGTGTAATCAACACCCAATCATACAAAGACACATAGAGAAGGGTATCCATTGATCGACCAATCAAACGCCACATTTTCCTCAACTCAAATTCAAGTTTGACACTTTAAATATCCCCAATGGAGTCACCATTTTGTGGACCTCGCATTTTACTTGATGTGTTCCCACTCAATGGTGTGACTCGCTTTTTATTACTTGAAAATTTGATTTTTTAAAAAAGATTTGGAGTCGCCACTTATTTGTGTTTTATTTTTTAAAAAGGGAAAACAAAATAAGAAATAAAATCATGTGTGACTCCTTATTTGGAAAATACATATTTGCAAAAAACGAATTTGGATCCGGGGGTTAAGTTACCTATTGGGAAGGTATGATGGTGAGACATAACACCCCTTTAAGCCGGTATACATACGGTCTCTACCAAACGAATTAAGGAAATTGTGGGAATTAATTAATTAATCATGGACACCAAGATTTAAAGAATGAAACAATATACACAAAGATGATGACAAAATAAAATTACAAGAATGTACAAAACAAATGATTGTAGAATTATGCAAATTGATTTATTGACTAATTAGAAAAAAAAAGATATTTGAAAGAATTAGTTTTCAATAAATTTCAAATGATTTTATTAAAAACAATTTTGAATTAGTGATTTCAATTTATATATTTACAAAAAAAAAAAAAAAAAAATTCAATTTATTTTCAATTAATGATTTGATTCAATTCATTTGTATTTAACTTTTTTTTTTAAAAAAAGAAAAAGTTATTTACACTTATTTTATCAAAATAATTTATTACAAAATTTCAATTTGGGCACAAAAATTATTTTTACTTGCTTTTACTAGAAAAGAATGAATTTTTACAATTTTTATTTACAAAAGTGTTTCAATTTGTTTTCATTTAAGAAAAGTGACTTATACAAATTATTAAAAAATATATATAATTTTATTTGCAAAAGAATTTTTAATTAAAAATTATTTTTTGGGACAACTTTATTTACAAAACAATTTTTGGACAATTTTTATTAAACAAAGAAATTTTTGGACAATTTTTATTAAAAGCAATTTTTCAAATTCTATTTTTTTTTAAAAATTTTCTAAAAGCATTTTTCTGAATTTTTATTAATAAAAAAAACTTTTTTTATTAAGAAGAATATTTTTAAATTATTATTTTATTAAAACATAATATTCAATTTTGTGCACACTCAATAAATATGTATAAATAAATATTTATAAGAACTAATAAAAATAAAACCAAATAAAAGTGGGAAATAAAACGTGTAACCAAACAAGCTTACAACAAGTTTAGTGTCTTCCTACGACTTTTCGAGTCTCACTTTCTTCCATGAAATTTCATGAACCACGTGTCATAAATTCAAACTCAGCTAACAAATTTGCAAAATGGATCCATGAAAAAACAAAAATAATCCAAAGTGTAAATATTCAAAAATATGTCGAGCCCAAAATAATTATTCAAATCCAAATTCAAACTTCAAATTAGTCCAATAAATTTCATCAATTAAAATGGGCCCAAATTAACAAATATAACCCAACAAATATCTCAATGTCATAGACCCTAATCTAAAATTTCTGAATTAATAGCCAAAATATAAGCTCAATTAATAAAACCCAAAACATGATAAATTAAAATAAATCCCATTAGGCCCAAATTTAATATCTCATAATCTTAGCCCAATTTAATATGCAAACCCATATCCAAAATATACCACAATATTATATCATATCCAAATTAAATAATTCAAATAAGCACAACCATATAAATTATCAACTAATTTAGCACAAATTAACAAATTCCAAATTAATTCACCAACAATAAATTAGCTGAAATTTCATATTAATTTTCCAATAACAAATTAACCCAAATTCCATATTAATTAACAAAACTCAAATTTCATATTAATTCAATAATTCAAATCTCACAAACAATAATTACTATTAAAATCAAATCAAGAAAAATGAATAACAATAATAATAATAATAAAGGAAAATGTGTGTGATGGGAAAGTTAAAATATGTATTCTTGTTTATTTTATCATTTTTTTTTTCTGTTTTTCAAAGCATTCCTATGAATTTTAAATAATTTTCGCTCTACCGATATTTCTCCGATATTTTCAATATATCCATAAAATCGAAGTATTGATATATCCATAATTACTGATATTTTCATCCTTAGTTGTTTGATAAAGTTAATTTAAAATTTATTTTAAATTATCCAATTGACATATCTACCCTCGTTAATCTTAAACAAGTGTTTATTGTTATTGATTTTAACTCAATTTATTTTCATTAATTTTAAGTGACATATAAATTTATTTGTAAAACATATATATATATATATATAGTATTTTACATATACAAGATAACTTTATAATTTTAAAATATATTCTCACTGTGTGGACAAATGAGGTAAAAATTAAGAATAAATTAACTTTTTAACTTAATACTTGAAGTTAAAAATAACTTTAAGTTGTAATAATAAGTTATTTTATTAGATATGTTTAATATATTTAATGATTTAAATTAAGTTAATTAAGTCATATTAAGTTATTAAATTGATTTCCCAAACACCTCTTTAGTTAAATTATGTTGGTAAAATGATTAATCATACTGAATTGGATTTTGCATTTAATTAAAGATTATTCATTTTCAGCTAATTTGATGATAAAAAAATTAATTGTGTGCAGAGCATTAATTTGAGAGCACATGTTCATATCTTAGCATTCAATACGAACAGGTGCATGATTCATAAACAATGTTGCCCTATGTTCCGCGCTCAATTATTACTTCTACCCATCTACTGCAGCGTCTTGGGATTTTAATTTAATATTCGAAGGAAATTAAATACATTAAGCCTTTTCAAAACTGATATAAATATCAATGGTTTAGAGGCTTAGGAGGAGAGAAAGTAAAGCAGCATAGAAGAGGATATAGAGATAGGATGGATTTGGGCAGTGCGGAGAGAGCTGATGAGCTACTTCAAGCCCAAGCTCATGTAGTGAACCACACGTTCAACTTCATGAACTCCATGGCTCTGAAATGTGCAATAGACCTAGCCATACCAGATGTCATCCACAGCCATGGCCAGCCCATGCTTCTTTCTCAACTGGTCACTGCCCTGTCTGTCCAACCATCTAAAGTACCATGCCTCCACCGCCTCATGCGGCTTCTTGTTCATTCTGGCTTCTTTTCTCAGCAACAAGTAATCCATAACAATGAGCAAGAAGAAGGGTATTCCCTGACTTATGCCTCTCGGTTCCTACTAAAAGATGAGCCCCTGACTGGACTGCCACTCTCACTTCTTCATCTTAATCCAGTACTTACAGCTCCATGGCATTTCTTGAGTGGTTGGTTCCGGAATGGTGATCCAACCCCATTTTGTACTGCACACGGCAAGCCATATTGGGATTATACAGCCCAAGAACCAGACTTTAACGATCTCTTTAATGAGGCCATGGCAAGCGACTCCCGGATTATTGCAAGTGTGCTGATTACCAAGTGTAAGGAGCAGTTCAAAGGGCTGCTCTCGTTGGTCGATGTTGGGGCAGGCACTGGAACAATGACCAAAGCCATTGCCAAAGCATTCCCTCATTTGAAGTGCATTGTATTTGATCAACCACACGTAGTCGCTGATTTACAGGGAGGTGGAAACTTGGAGGTTGTAGGAGGGGATATGTTTGAGGCAATTCCTTCTGCGAATGCAGTCATACTCAAGGTGTGTACATAATCTTATTCCTTTGTGTATTTATTTAGTTTTCCCCTTTCGATGTTTTCGCTTTCAATACTGTAAAATGACAAGCAGTGGATCCTACATAACTGGAGCGATGAAGAATGTGTGAAGATACTGAAGAAATGCAAAGAAGCAATTCCAACTGAGGACAAGGGAGGGAAGCTGATGATCATCGACATGGTAATGGAGAACAACAAAGGAGACGACCAAGCAGTCCAAACCCAGCTATTTTGGGACATGCTTATGATGACTGTGCTCACAGGTAAACAGAGAAATGAGAACGAATGGAAGAAGCTCTTTGTGACTGCAGGATTCACTCACTATAAGATAAGCGCAGTGTTAGGTTTCAGGTCCCTCATTGAGGTTTATCCATGATGATGATGATACCTCTTGGTGTTAAATTTGATACTTGTCTAAGGGTTACTTAATTGCGTTAATGGGCTTATGAAGCTATGTACCTGAATGCATCAGATATTTGGGATTCTACTCTGCCGTGTTATGCAATAAATTAAAATTAAAGTATAATTGCATTTGGAAGTAATTTTGAAAAATGTTTTTATCATTTCTAACACTTAAATAATAACAAATTTCAAATGGTAGAAAGATTAAAAGTCTTTCCTAAAATCATTGTCAAATGGGTTCTATCACTAGTTAAGGTTTGTCCACGTGTTTCTATGCTTGTTTTTAAATTAAAGAATGAAGAAGAGTTTTCAATATTTTATAACAATATTAAATTCAATTTGAGTAAGTTGTTTTTAAAATAATTTTTCTAAATTTTGATTTTATAAAAACATTTTAAATTCAATTTTATATAATATTAAGTAAATTTAGTTCAAGTGTTATTAAAAATAAAATATTTTTAAATTAGAAATATATTTAAAATATTAGTAAAATATGAATTGTAATATTATAATAAAATCATAAATCATATTTTTATAATAAAAAAATAATATTTTAATATATGTTATAAAAATATTGATGTTAACATATTCGGGAAAACATAATTGATTTTTTTTGTTACAAATGGATAATAGTAATTCAAAAATAATAATTATTAATAATATTTTATTTAAAAGTAATTTTAAAACAAATAAAGTTTAAATTTTTTTAAGATATAAATAAGTTAAGGTTTTCGTTACTTGCACATATTTAATACTTAATTAAGGATATGTTATTTTAGAATGTCTTGATTTAATTTGCAATTAATTGGATCATCCTTTTTTTTTGTTTCAAATTATTTTTAAAAATTATTAAACTCATCAATAAATTTAATAGAAAATATCACTTGATTTCAAGTTCATTTCTCTAATGAAAAAATCTATAAAAGTATAATTGTATATAGAAAAGAAATAATAGTTATTGTGGACCAATTTTTAATCATAAATTTCTGGATTTAATTTGGTCACTATTGAGTTTCAAGTTATTTTTTAAATGATTAGACTCATTAATGAATCTAACACATTAAGTTGCTTCATTTAGAGTTATTGCCTAGTGAAATTTTTTTATAAAAATATGATTATATGCAAAGAAGAAACTAATATTCTAAGTCCAGAAATTGACTAGTTTAAAAAATTTGTATTAATTATTGAATTTATGCAAAAAATTATAAAATATGATTTTTTTATATCAGTATTAAGTCATGGAGAGAATGTTAGAATAGAGTTCTTAAAAGTATAACATAATGTAATAATAATATGATTTATTTTTTTCATAATATGTTTCTAATTTCTCACTTTATCTATCTTATTTATGCTTTATATTTTTTGAGCATTCAAGTTTGACATTTCTTACATTGTATATGATTTAGATGCATTATAAATTATACAAAAAATTCAAGTTAAGGGTTTCTTATAAGTAGATGATTTGTTTACAATTGGTTCACTATGATTTATTCCCAATAGAGAGAAGAAGAAAGATATTATATTTAATTTTATTTTCTTTTTAAGTTTTTAAAACTTCTCTATGTTTTATTTTTGTTTTTAAAAATAAATGACAACAATTTTTACTTCTTTTTTAAAAAATGTTTTCTATTTCATTTTGTTTTTAAAAGCTGGAAACAAAAAATAATGACCGAACAATGTTATAAATTTTTAAAAACAATATTCTAATTTTTCAAAACCAAAAATTGTTTTTAAATTCCATCTCCAAATAAGCTGTAATTATATTTTGTTATATACCTAGAACATGATTTTATTAGAAATTTTGATCTGGTTTAAATTATAGATGCAATTTAAGTTGAATCTAGGATTTATTTATTTCAAAATAAAATAAAATAAAATAGAAATATAAATAGGTTGATTTATTCATAAAGATAGGGAAATTTCATATATCCATATTAATAATGGGAAGAAAGAGTAAACTTGAGAGACTAGTACATGGCTGAAGGAAAAAAAAAAAAAATTTTTTTTTTGGGTTTCAACTTTTATGCAATCCGATGGCCACATTGGAAAAAAAAAAAAAAAAAAAAAAAAGAGGGGGGGGGGGGGGGGGGGGGGGGGGGGGGGGTGGTGTTTCATGCCTTGAAAATAATGTGTTGGTAGGTAGCATATGGTCACACATATTGGACGGCTGTGCATGCTCCTGGAAGAAACAAGGTTGATAGAAGTTTAAGAGCTGTAGTGGCTGTGCTGCTAGAGGAAATAAAATTAAAAATAAAAAATAAAATAAAATAAAGTAGAATTTGGTGGTGGCATTGGTTATATAGCCATGGCTTATTAGATGAAGTGAGGGAAATAATAAACTAACAATAAGATCTTTGGTTGTTGGGACAACGGTAAGGAAAATTAATAATAATAAATTAATAAAAATAACTATGCTTGTTCTTTTCATGAAATAAATAATAATAATATAATAATAAATATCGTTAATGTAATTATACAAAATGAAAATAGTAACATTATCGTTAATGAAAGATTTTATTGATATAAAAATAAATTCTTAGAAGAAAGTTTGAACAAACACAAGTTCTACAAAGATTTAGGAATTTGTTAATTTTAGATAATTTGGTAATTATTATTATTATTATTTATGTTAGGTGTAGATTAAGAAGCCGTTTTTTTTAGCTTTTTATTAAAAATAATTTACTTTTAGACTTTAAATTGTTTTTTTTTTTTTTTTACTTTTTCATAACTAAATATAAACTTTTTGCTGAATAGAAAAAGTTAAAATATTTAACTTTTTCTAAATCGAAAAAATAACATGTTGATTTTTCATTACTTTTTAATATTTAATATAAAGAAAATATTTATAAAAAAAACCTAATACTTAATACTATTAAGCATTAAAATTCTATTTAGAATTGAGTAAAAAAACAAACACCACCTGAGTCTTTTAGGAGTTTAAGTAACTTTTTTAGGTAAGGTTAAATAGTGTGGCAAATAATTTTATAATTCTTCATATGTTTTTATCTATTGTTAAGGTATCAAAATGTTTGAATTTCCTAAAGTGAATCAAATAATATTTTTAAAAAAATAGGTTATGGTTTGTTCTTAATTTGTAAAATGAATTGAGAATATCATATGATTTGTTTAATTACTTGAGAAATGAATTTCACCTTTTAATTTATTATAATGATTTTGAAACTCTAATTATTAGTAAACCTAATAAAGAAAATGGTTAAGTTGTTGACTTTCATTCCCCTTAGTAAGAGTTGTGATCTAGTGCAATCTTAGCCACCTAGCATAGGTCTCGCTATTTAGGCACAATCTTATTATTAGTGGATGGATGTATTTTTTTTTTTAAATAAAATTCTGTTGAATATGAACTAATTATGCTAAGTGTGTTATGTCAGTAATTTTTAAATTTAAAGTGTTGGAATATCTATATTACTCCATTCCAAGCCTTAGATCATTTGGGTGTACATGTAAATAACTTCCTCGGGACACTAGATCTAGGGAACGAAAATTTTAAAAAACTATGAGTCAGAGATTTAGTTGTTTAGAAAACAATTAATTTATGTGATTTGATGTCCTTAGATCAATTCTAGTCAGTGAAAAGAGAAATGTAAATCTCAAATAGCTCATCATCTTCCGTTAGATGGCTCTCTCATGAACTTTGGCACGTGAAGATGGTGAAATTCTCTTTGTGGGGATAGAGGCTAGGGTTCCTCTCTGTGAAAGATTGAATGCCAAAAAAGTGCAAGTCCTAAACCATTAAGAGGGTTTATATAGGCTTGCCTTATGAGATTAAGTGACTTGAATTCATCTTAAGCTTAGGTAACTTAATCTAGCCCCATTGGTTCTTAATTAATTAATTAATCCTATTGGGTTCTAATTAATTAATTAATTAGCTTCTTCTAGAAAGACCATTTGTAAGATATTATACAACCTTACTTATTTACCAAAATGCCTTATGCACCCATATGAATAAAAAACCCAAATATCACTCTAAAATAATGTGCTACCTAGGAATGTAAGTTTGAATAGGGACCATTGGAACTCATAAGAAAGTACTAACTCCCTCAAAATCTAATTCTGAAGTTGACTCAACTTTTCATTATAGAGAGTGAACTACACTCTAATATCCTTATGATATCAACTTAAGATAGAAAACTCAAGTTTGTGACCTAGTAATGACTACATGTAAGCTTTCCCATGTTTGTAATCTAACAAGGTGAACAGTCAACCTCTCAAGATTACCTCTACCATCCTTGAGTGTCAGATCCTCCTATTATGTGATCACCTAACATACTTTAACTCTTCAAAACATATGTTAAATTCCACTTAAAGAATTATTATGACAACAAATTTCATGATTATATATGTCTTTAGGATCACTCAAGGGGATACACTATCTCAAACCTATGAGATATCATGGTGCCTATTTTGAGAATATTTGTTGTCATATGCCCTTATCAATAGTGACCTAATACATAAGGAATATATGACCACCTTAAGGTTTGACTTTTAGGCCAAAACTACTAAAGACCTTGGCACTAGCTCAATATTCTCTTAAGATTAAGAGCTCATGCAACATAGTAACTTGGTAAAGTAATGATTACCTGATAGCCAATGTTATGATACCATAAGTCTTTTTTAATGTGTAACCATACACACTAGTGTAATCACCATGTGAATCCCATCTCGATTACTAAGATGAGTCATACCTCCAATTAGGAGATAGTGACTACAACATCAAATGAATTACCTAAATCCATGGACCAACTATAAATGAATCATCAATTTACAAGGAACCTATGACTTGGATCTTTCATGCAATTCTTTATGTACAAGTCATATACAATGTAAGTGATATAAACTTGAATACTCAACATATATAATGCATAAACAAGATAATGAAAAGGAAAAGTGGAATCATAATATAATTATTGATGAAATTTATTTATTATTATATTATGTTATCTTTTTATGGGCTCTATCCTAACATAAAATACCTAATTTTTGGAAGAAAGTAAACTTAATTATTAAATTCATTGAGTTTAATTATTAATTGATTTTTTTATGCATGTATGACTATATATATATATATATATATATATATATATATATATATATATATATATATATATATATATATATATATATATATATATATATATATGTAATAACTCCAAGGATTTAATTCTATATGATAAGGATTTAATTCTCCTTATTGAACTAACAAACTAGTTGTGAACGAATCATCAACTTGCAAGGAACCCATAACTTGGACCTTCTGTGCTACTCCTAATGCACCCAATTCATGTACAATGTAAGAGATGCCCAACAAAAATGCTCATAAGTTATAATACATGGAAGAAGAATAGATAAAAGTGAAATTGGAATAATATTAAATAAATAATAAATTTTAAATCTATTATATCATGTCTTGCTTTTTAAGGCTCTATCTTAACAACTTTATCTTGACGTGGAACATTAAACAATTTAGCATATTGGTCATCCTCCCTTTCATCCTATAGCTTTAGGAAATGGGGTTGTTGTCTTCACTAGTTCAGGTTCTTTCATGAGTTTAAGCGTTTTATGTTTCTCCTGATTTTGCATACATTCTTTGTTTTTTGTCCTTTTTTATTTATTTATTTATTCTTCTTCTTTATTTCTCCATTTCTTTGATCCCTTAATTAATCCTCTACCACTTCTCAAAGCAACAACTACTTTCAACGCTTGATGCTCATTGATGGAGGTTGTGGACTTTTTGGCTTCATATACAGATTTTGGATTTTGTTATGGTTATGCTAGAAATTTCCCCTTCTCACCATTGGGTTATAGGTTAATCTTAGTTCACATAGTCTAGATATTTGTGGCGCTTAGAGAAGTAGTGCCATTGAATTTTCTTTACTTCCCATTTTATTTTATTTATTTTTTATCATTGATGGACCTTTTGAACTCATCATTTGCTATCACTTGTTCTATGATGACGGTTTGCATCATCGCTTTTAGTGATGATAGGAGTGCTTTTTGTGGTTGTTGTTATATTGGAACCTACTATTGTTGTTGGTACTAATGTTGCATATTTTTTTCATATTGATTTTTTCTTTGCTAATACTTAAGTATTTTGAAAGTTTATAGGATTACTCTACAATAGGTAGGGATGGTTCCTCCAACCAGGATTATACGTATTCAAAAAATAGAGAATGCTTCTATTGAAGACAGAATATCTTCTTATTATATCCCCCAACCATACCTAATATTGTAGCTTGCTCACTAAAAATTTCTTTAATAATAGGGATAGTAGGGTACTCTGCTGTAATGTGCTCCTTTGATTCACATGGCATAGGTTTCCAAAACTTTAATCACTTCATAAACCTTTTTGTCCTTTATTTCTAGTTTTTCCAATCTCCTTGCTAAAGTAGATACTTTAGATTTTAACTCCATATCCTGATTCATCATATGCATTCCTTCTCTGTTGGAGGCTTGAGTAGAATTGAAATTTCTTCTATTTTTTAGTAGTTTTTTACATTAGATCTTGCCATCCTTTGAATAGGTTAGCTATGTATTCCAAGAATTGGATTGCTTCGTATGGATTTTTTTTTTCACAAAGTCCCCTTCATACATGGACTCAATTAATATCTTTTAAGGAAGCATTCCCTCATAGAAGTAAGAAACGATCAACCAACCGTCAAAACTATGATGTGGACAATATTATATTATCTCCTTGAATTGCTCCCATCATACATAAAAGTTTTTCTGTTCTTTTGAAGTGAAGCTAGATATTATTCTCTTCAACATACTAGTGTGTGGTGTATAGAGAAAAATTTCTTGAGAAAGGCAGCCTAGAGCTGATTCCAAGATTGAATGCTCCTTAGATGTAGCATGTTGAACCACACTTTAGCTAAACAACTTCATTTTCATAATATCCATGGAGATATTTTGGTCTTGGAATATCAAATAGATTTCTTCAAATATTTCTTTAATGTGTGTCTATGGATTCTCTCTTTCACATTCTCTGAATATTGGCAATAGTGATACTAGTTATGGTCTAATGGTGACATACTCGGTCTGAGGGATGAAGCATGATAGAGAATCTACTCTTAGTGGATTTAAGTGACCTCACATCATACAAAATCTTTACATTTGATCTCAAATAGGCAAATTCTAACTAATTTGTTCTTCCATGACTGTCACCTCAAGTAGTTGAATTCTTTTCTCCAATCTACCTATACTCCTCTTCCAATTGCCTCTCATACTCAAGATCAAACCCCATATAACCTTCCTACATCATTGTTAATCTAGAAATAAAGTATTTTTTGTGTAAAAAATTCAATGATAAATTACACAGCAAGCGACGCATAATTTATTTCTAAACTAGTTTGATCATATCAACAATCCATTAGTAAATCCTTAGCAATGACACTATTTTTGGTTTGGCTATTTTTGGTACAATTTAATTACTAAGGAAAAATATAAATAATCAAGTTATTGTATTTCACTAGATTTGTCATTGAAATCTCTTGTTTATAAACCAAAACAACTTCATCATTTGAAATTAAAAGAAACATAAAGGTTAACATAGCAACTAATGTTGGGAACCCTAGATTACTTCATTCCCATGCCCTAGATTGTGTAGGGTGCATGCAAATCTATCCTACGCTCTCTAAATATATCACAATTAGGTATTAAAAACAATATGGCTACCATAAAAAAATATAGATCTAGAGAATAAAACCACATACCTTTGATCCAAATGTTCTCGGATCAATTTTAATTGATGTAGATAACTCCAAATGGATCTCATAAAAACCATGATCTTCCGCCCGATGACTCTTCCTTGTGTCTAGGAACTGAGATGATGGAGATCTCAAGGGTGGAGGTTAGGGTTCTCTCTCCAGACTGAAAAGGAGAATAGCAAGACTTCAAAACCTTAACCCTTAAAGGGATATTTATAAGCTTCCTATTAGTCTTAAGTGACTTAAGCCTTCATGGGTTTGGGTCACTTAGTCTAGCTCAAAAAGGTTAATTGATTAATTAACCATACAAGGCCTAATTAATCAATTAGCCCAGTATGTAGATACCACTCACTTATCCTTGTGTAATCTTGTGTAATTACTAAAACACCCTCCTACACAAAAGTGAACCACAAATCCATTCAACTGTCATAAGTCGTGCCAATAAGGAATATGAGTTCAAAGTGGGGGTCATTGAGACCCATAAAAGTACTGGTTCACTTATAATCAAATTATGAAATTAACCCAATAGGGCCTACTAATTAATCAATTAGCCTAATCTAGAGACCTTGTTCACTTACCCCTGTGCAACCTTGCATAATTATCAAAATTCCCTTATACACAAAAGTGAACCTAAAGCCAATCCAACCCTCATAATCCATGCCAATAAGGTATATATGCTAAGAGCGGGGACCATTGGGACCCATAAGAGTATTGGCTCCCTCGGAATCTAATTCTGAAGTTGATTCAAAGTCTCATTACAGAGAATCAACTGAACTCCAATATCCTATATAAATAACAACAAGACACTAAGTGCTTAGGTTTGTGACTTACTATCCACTATTTTCAGGCTCCCCATGACTAGTATCTGTAATCTAACAAGGTAATGTTATCACCTATCAAAATTACCTCTCAAATTCTTGAGTTACAAATCCTACTTATTATGTGATCAAATGACATACTCTAACTTTAAGGAGCATATGTCAAATTCCAATAAAGGAATTACTGTAGCCGCAGATTTCATGATCACATGTCTTTTGAATCACCCAAGGGAACACACTGTCTCAATTTCATGAGATATCATGGTGCCTCTATTGAGAATACCTATTGCCACCAACCTCTATCAACAGTGACCCAATCCATAGAGATATATGACCACTTTAGGGTCTCACTCATAGGTTAAAGTCTCCTATTGATTTTGGCACAAACTCAATATCCTCTTAAGGTTGAGAGTTAATTCAATTTAGTAGCTTGATGAATCATGACAATTAATAACCTTGCATCATGATTCACTGTAGGTCCTGTCCAATGTGCATCACATACACTAGTACACTCACTATAGGAAACCCATCCCGATGGCCAAGACAAGCCATCCCTCAAATTAGGAGGTGGTGCACTATTGTCTCTACTGGATTGTCCAAATCCATGAACTTATTATGGACAACTTATCTACTTACAAGGAACCCATGACTTGTATTTTTTTGTGCAACTGCTAATGCACCCAAGTTATGTACAAAGTAAGAGACATGGATTGAATGCTTAAATCAATGTCAATATACAAAAAGGATAGCAATGGGATAGTTAAGTCTAACTTTGTTACATCATGTCTTACTTTTTGGGGCTCAATCCTAACAACTAAGTCATCTTCATAAGGATTTACATCAAAAGAACATATTATTAATACCAATCAAATGAATTTAAATTGAGATTACTTCTACAAAAAAATAATGAAGGAAAGAATTTGGATAACATAAAAACACAATGATCAATTGTAGCAGTTGGGCAATGAAAAATGATAATTTACAAAAATCTAACAATTCTAATGCATCAATTTAGGAAAGTATTATCACATAATAACTTATATTTCTTAATGCACTTATGATAGGATTTATAGTTTCTTATCTTAGATTTGAGATTATCCTTTAGAAATTGAAGTTCTTAAACATTTATGATCAAATCTATCTTATTCTGATTCATAAAACTTCACTTAACAAATTTGATAGAAAATAGTAGATCAATGTTGTAACAACTCGCACCTAACTATGTAGATATTATCTGCTTTAAGCCCAAAAAGAGCCTTGTAGCTTTAAAATGCATCTACAAGATTAAGAGGAGTCTATACATACATAGCACTAGTAACTTTCTCATCTATCTAATGTGAGATATTACAAACAACAACCCCCCCCCCCCCCCCCCCCCCCCCCCCCCTCCACACCTCATGCAGACACAACATCCTTGTTGTACCCCATAGGATTCTGAGGGCAAACTGATAAACACCCCCTATATGGTCAAATAGACCTCCACACCAAGGTCGAGGATTGATTTTGATACCATTTGTAAGAACCTACACCCAACCATGTAGATATTGTTTGTTTTGAGCCCAAATGGGCCTTCACATCTTTAAAACACGTCTACAAGATTAAGAGGAGCCCTTACATATATAGTCCTAGTAACTTTCTCCTCTATTCGATACGGGCTATCACAAATGCAATGCATCATATCCAATGGATTTTTTTAGCATGAAAGGGACAAGTTTTACAATGGGAAATCATAAGAATTCAAGATTAAGATATATAAAATAAAATAAAATAAAAGATTAAAATTATGAACATTATAGAGAAATGCATCTTTTAATTCTTTTTTATTGAATCATAAAAAGCTTCTTAAAAAATCAACATAATCCTTACTCTCTATGATAAGATTCACAAACTAGATCTTGTTTGGCAATTAAGAAAATCAAAGAAAAGTACAAATGAAACTCTCTCTAATTTCTAACATCTAGAACCCAACTCTTCAAATTCTAAGCATTTGAATCTCTCTATCTCTATCAAGTCATCTATATCTCAAAATGACTAGACAAAAAGATATTTATAGGCAAGGAGATTTGTTTCCAAACCAATTATAACTTGCCACATACACATTTGAACCACAAGGAAGTATAAAAAACTAAATCTTCAATTCTACTTTTTCTTATTACATTTCATGAACTATTTTGATACCTCTTTAGCAAATCAATACTAATCCAATATAGCATTTAAACCCTATTTAGCTACCTTTGTTGAAATAGTGAATACGATACATTCCAATACATCTTGGTATAAGAATCCTAATATTGAAGTTGATCATCAAACCTACCAATAGCTTCAGAAGTGAATTTGATATCAAGAGATAATAAGTGATACAAAATTTTGGATATTAAATTTGGATTACTCATATTGGTTTATTGTGCATTTGCTTCTTGTTAGTTTTTTTACTTTACCGAAGTCATATTTGGCATACATCGATAATGGTCAATACTTCCTTCTTGTATTAATTTATATTGAAATATAGATCCAATATAATGACTATAACTACCCGATAACTCTGGTGTCAAAATCTTGTAATCGATACCACTGAGGAATCGAAATCTCCCAGTTTCACAAATTTGATACAACTTCTCATATCCATTTCCATATATATGAAAAAATCATTCATGTTCTATCTACTGGGAAACCTAAACTACTTCATTCACTGGTCTTGGATCATATAGGGTGCATGCATCCATCCCTAGGGTTCTCTAGATCTAACACAACAAAATAACATGGCCTTAAAAACCAAAACAAATATAGATATAGAGTTAAAAAGTGCAAACCTATGATTTGGATGTTACCAAATTAAATCTAATTCAAAGAAAGTTCTGAAATCATAGTGATCGTCATAGAACTCTTCTACCCAATGATCTTCCACCAAATCCTCACACCATGGGTCTTAGCACAAGAGAAGGGTGAACTGCTTTATCTCTAAAGGATGGCTAAGGTTCCTCTCTCTAGAATTTTAGAAAACTAAATTGCAATACTGAAGCACTAAACTATCCCCTTCTCTCCTCCCCCCAAATTATATAAACTTCCCTACAGGCTTAAGTGAGTTAAGGCCAAATTAGGTTTGTGTTACCTAATCTAGCTTACTTGGTTCTAATTAATTAATTAGCTCTTATGGGCTATAATTAATTAACTAACCCAATCTAGGAAGACCATTCATAAGATCTAGTGTAACCTTGTGTTTTTACCAAAACACCCTTATACATACTTATGAATTATATACTCAAAATACCCTTAAAGCGTGTGCCACAATAAACTAGGAGCTCGAGTGGGGACCACTAGAACCCATAGGAAAATACTACCTCACTTAAAACCTAATTCTAAAGTTAACTTAACACTCCATTAAAGAGAGTTAATTGCACTCCAATATCTTATGAAATTACAATGAGCAAAGCTCAGGTTTGTGAACTATTATTCATGCATAAGATTTCCCATGAACTTCTGTTTGTAATCTAACAAGGTAGTACTATCAATGCATCAAGCTATTGTCTTTCCAATCCTTAAGTTATAGATCCTCCTATTATGTGATCAATTGACATACTTTCAAGGAGCATATATAAAATTCCACTAAAGAAATTACTATGACCACAAATTTCATGATCACATGTACTTGGATAACCCAAGGGGATACGTTGTCTCAATCCCATGAGATATCATGGTGCCTTTATTGAGAATACCTATTGTCACTAGCCTCCATCAATAGTGACTTAATCCATAGGGATATATGACCATATTAAGGTCTCACTCATTGGTCAAAACATCTTTTTGATTTCAACACATGCTCAACATCCTTTTAAGGTTGAGAGTCCATGCAACATAGTAGCTTAATGAATCATAACTATTCAATAGTCTTTTATCATGATTCATTGTAGGTCTTGTTCAATGTGTAACCATACACACTACTACACTCACCATGAGAACCTCATCCCGACGGCCAAAACAAATCATCCTTCCAATTAGGATGTAGTGTACTACAACCTTTATTGGATTGCTCAAATCTATGAACAAATTGTGAACAACTTATCATCTTGTAAGGAACCCATGACTCGTATCTTTTGTACAACTCATAATGAACCCGAATCATGTACAATGCAAGTGATATGAGCTGAATGCTTAAAGCAATGTCAATGCATAAAATGGATAACAAAGAAGAGTAAAGTTTAACTTCATTACACCATATCTTGTTGTTAAGGGCTCAATCCCAACACTATTATACACTTTTGATATCAAATTAATGATCAATTTATTAATTTTCCTCTTCAACAACTTACAATTGTGCTTCAATCTTGTTTGTTGTCTTTTGAATTAATGTGAAAGTTATAAAATACTTTAATTCTGCACAAAAACTTCCTATCTTCCAATATTAATTCTAAAAGAGACACTTAGCATAAATATTTGTTAAAGTAACTTATTAGTTTAACTGAAAATATCTTAAGAATATTAACATTTAAGCTTTACAAAATTGTATGATTTATGCACAAATCAATTGTAGTGCATTACCTTCTAATTGGAAGGATGACTTGTTTGGGTTATCAAAATGGGTTTCCCTCTATGAGTGCACAAGCGTGTATGGTTATACATTGGATAACCTACGATAAGTCAACATTGGCTATTAGGTAGTCATAACTTCACTAGGTTACTATTCTACATGAGCTCTCAACCTTGAGAGAATATTAAGGTAGAGTTGAAATTTTTAATGAGTTTGACCTACAAGTGAGACCCTAAGGTGGTTATACATTCCTTATAGATTAAATCACTATTGATTAACACAAATGACAATAGGTATTCTCAAGATAATCACTATGATATTTCATAGTCCCGTTCAATGATCTTAAAGATGCGTGATCATGAATCTATGATTGTACTAATACCTTTAATGGAATTTGACATATGTTATTGTTAAGGTAAAGTATGTCAGTTGATCACATAATAAAAGAATTTGAGACTCAAGGATATGATAAAGATAGTCTTAAAAAGTTAATTGCTTCTACCTTATTAAATTATGGATACCAGTTTATGCTTACATGTAGTGGTTAGTAGATCATAGACTTGAGCTTTATATCTCAATTTAATATAATGGGATATTGGAGTGCGGTTGTCTCTCTATAGTAAGATGTTGAGTAAATTTGGAATTGGATTTTAGGGGAGCTAGTAGTTTCCTATGGGTTCTAATGGTCATCGTTTGAGCTCAGCTTCCTTAGTGGTACATTGTTTTAGGGATATTAGAGTTCTTTATTCATATATATGCATAAGGATGTTTTAGTAAATATGCAAAGTTGCATAAGGGCTCATGAATGGTCTCTCTGGATTATGATAATTAATTAATTAGATCCCAATATGATTAATTAATTGATTAGGAACTAATGAGGTAGATAAAGTAAGCTAAGCACCTAAGATGAGTTCAAGTCACTTAAGCTGATAATGAAGTCTATATATAAACCCCCTTCGGAGTTCAAGGTTAGACACTTTTGTTCATTATCTTTCATATATATATATATATATATATATATATATATAGAGAGAGAGAGAGAGAGAGAGAGAGAGAGAGAGAGAGAGAGAGAGAGAGAGAGAGAGAGAGAGAGAGAGAGAGAGAGTTAACCTCCATCTCCACAAAGAGCATTTCATCATTCTTTAGTGCCAAAGTCTAGAAAAGAGTCATCAATGGAAGATCGCGTTGCATTCAAGATCTACATCATCTACTTCATTGATTAGAATTAATTTGAGAACATTAAGGACAAGGGTAATGATTTTGAGCACCTAGATCTAGAGTGTTATTTTAAAATGCTTTCTTTACCTAGATTTAGCATCCTTATCATTATAAATGCATGCACCCTAATAATCTGGGGCTCGGAATGGTGTTTTCCAAGAATTCTAACACATTAATCACATATGGCTAGAACATTCAACATAGTGGAACCAAAATAATTCAAACCAATGCATAATTTGTCCCAGTTTATTATGTTCCTATATACAATCCACCTAAAGGAAACTATAGATTGAGGCCTAAGTTTTCAAACAAGGTACAAAAAATAATTCATGCTTATATGTTGTCTTCTCGATTCACTCTATGGCTAACTCAACCATTGGAGAAGGGTCAACCTAACTAGCCTATATTTTCACATCCCTATTTGTATTAATTTGGAGGAGGGAGAGGATGCCAAGTTCAACCCAAGTTGAAGGAGGCCGCAACAAAAACTAATAAGAATTATATTTATAATTTTTATCATTGAAATTAATGAATTTTTTAATAAAACTTTCTTAATCTATATTTTAATTATAAAAATAATAAAACCTATTTGTAATTTTGTTACTTATATTAATGGGTTTTTGAATAAAAATTCTTGGTAATATCTTTAAAAGCCCTTTTAAAAATTTTCGTCTTACTTATTATTATTTTTTTTTAAATTACCAAAATTCATAAGATCTATTTTCTAGCTAGTTTTTGTTCTCATATGCCTTTTGATAAAATTTATAATTATTTTATTGAAAAATTGAGATATTTTGTTTATTTGCAATTTATGTGCCAAAACTGTTTATATGTTTAGCATTTCATAACTATATTTAAATGGTTCATTAATTGTAATGAAATTATAATTTGAAATTAAAAAAAAAAAATTGTATAATTTTTAGTCAAAATTGTTTGTTCCATTTGTCATCGGTGAACTTGCCCTCTTGCGTTCACTCCCTGACTCCACCATAGCAAGGGAAACTTTTTTGAATTGAAAGAATAAAGAATGGAAATGGAAATGGAAATACAAATGTCATCTTTTTTTCTTGTCAATAACCAAAAGCTAACTTCAATGGTTTTTAAAAAGTATTAAGAAAAAATAAAATTAAGAGCAATCAATTTTTTTTATCTAATTTTATCATGAAAAATATTAATAAAAAGTAAATATAATTAAAATTAGTTAGAAACTTATATATTTTTAAATTATTTAATTTTTAAATGAAAGAGTCAAAATGAATTTGAAATAATATATAAAAATAATTTATTAATTTTAAATTTATTTTTTATTTTTCTTGATTTTTTTTCTTTTCTTTCTTTTCTTATAAATAAATCAAACATAATATGAAAGCTTTACACACTAATGGAAGATACATGTCAAAGATGGGAAAGTATACCCTAAATCTCCACACGTCACCTTAGCTACTACATTAATTAGTCTTTAATTTGGACCATTAGGTAGGTAACGGAGAGAGAAATAAACCTCCAAAGAAAAGGCTGGATGCCGCCCAAGAGTATGCAAAGAGTGGACGAGGCCTCCATAGTGCTTTGTTACATCAATCTCTTCAAATTAAATACATGAATTTGGTGGGAAGTAATGATCAGCTTACTAACAAAACCTAATTGAAACCAGAAAGATAAAACAGACGAACGCGACAAACAGTCATTAATTATTTGGAAGATAAACCGAACATAACATGTTACTAGTTATGGTGTGATTAGATACACCCTTTGTCTACTACCCTAGATTGATGCTATTGTTTTCAGTCATTATACAGATCAAAATTTAACTCAAGTATGAGAGATAAATAAAATTATTCTTATTATATGGTTTAAAATTTAAGGCACAACCATCTCAAATTTCTTGTTTTGACAATTTTTGAATTACAATTGTTTTGAATGTAAATGTAATATGAGAAAAAGTTTTTGATGCTATATATATAAAAATGTTTTGATAAAAAGGGTGGCTACAAATAAAAAGGCTTTGATACCTCTTGGTGCAACTTCTTCAACAACCATCAATGAAAACTTTAATTTGCTTGTTTACTGGTATAGGAAGCAATTATTTATTTAAGCACAACCATCGATAAATGTGATCTCTCCATCCTCCACGTATGCTTAAGGAAGCAAGGACGAAGATATATATATGAATGGGATGAAAATAAGAGAAAGAAAACAGAGATGTAACATCATAATATTATCATGTCTGTGATGTTATCACACTAACTTTGTACCAAGCTAGAAGTAGATCATGTCGTCACTCGTAACTCGTAAGTGCCTCTGTCAAGGTTCCCCTTTTTATATACATATAAACAGATGCGGCTGAAAAAATTCATATATAGATTCCCTACTGCAAAGCTGGAATGGACCCAACATGATGAAAATCACATGCTTCAATGAACCAAATACATTCAAATTATTAGAATTCTGCCATTCCACTTTTGGCAAATTATAGGTCATCCATCGGTTTATCTGTAAAGCTGCTCTCTTGACCCCATTTGAAGTACGGTGCTCATGGAGACCAGCTAAGAAATGTCACAATATTCTTGAACCATGAGTTTCTCCTTTCAAAATGTGTAATGATTTACAGCCATGGCAATGCGGACCAACAAACTCTGAACTTTCATCATCAACATATAGTCTATATAGTCCAGTCCTCCGGATATGCATTGCTTCAAGAGAAGTCCCAAAATCAAAATATGGCTTCTAAACCTGGAATATTACTCACTGATTGGTCATGGATACCTCTCGGCAATCTCAAATCTCCTCTCTTTCGCTGTCTGTTCACTAAAGAGAGGTCTCCATACATATGATTTTTTCCTGTTTGAACTGTCATAATTTTGGAAACACCAAGGCTTAGCATATTTCCTGCATGCATACTCATTTCATTTTATTTAGTTCTTCACTTGTATTACTCTGTTGTTTGATGTGATCTTGGCCTCATGGGCGATTCATGCCATATACTCGTTCCTAGTGAAAGATGAAAAGGACAGAGACGTTGCTCACTTTCTAATATTCCCATTTCTGTTATCGAGGATGCTCCACAACCAGCTTTGGATTTAATGTCTATCATGTTTAATATAATGTTAATAAAAGAGTGTGTGGTAAAACTTAATATTGATTGGTTGATAAGTTAAATTGATTTTAAATTAAATTATTTTTAAGTTATTAACTTAAAGCACATTTTTATTTTGAAGTATTGAGGTTGTTTGATAATGTTAATTTAAAATTTATTTTAAATCATCCAATCGACATATCTATCCTCATTAATCTTAACAAGTGTTTATTGTCATTGATTTTAACTCAATTTATTTTCACTACTTTTAAGTGACATAAATTTATTTGTAAAACATGTATATTTAAAGTATTTTACACGTACAAGATAACTTTATAATTTTAAAATACATTCTCACTTGTGTGGACAAATGAGGTAAAAAGAACTGAGATTAAGAACAAGTTAACTATTTATCTTAATACTTAAAGTTAAAAATAACTTTAAATTGTAATAATTAATATGTTTAATATATTTAATGATTTAAATTAAGTTATTAAGTCATATTAAATTATTAAATTGATTTCTTAAACACCCTTTTAGTTAAATTATGTTCGTAAAATGATTAATCACATCGATTTGGATTTTGCATTTAATTAAAGATTATTCATTTTCAACTAATTTGACGATAAAAAAATTAATTGTGTGGAGAGCATTAATTTGAGAGCACATGTTCATATCTTAGCACTCAATGCGAACAGGCGCTCAATTATTACTTCTACCCATCTAGTGCAGCGTCTTGGGATTTTAATTTAATATTCCAAGGAAATTAAATACAATAAGCCTTTTCAAAACTGATATAAAATATCAATGGTTTAGAGGGGAAGTTAAGCAGCATAGAAGAGGATATGTAATGCCTAAACTTAGGGGTAAAATCATAATTTAAAAATTAATAATTAATTAAAATAATTTAATAAGGATAAAAAAGTAATGAAATAGAGGTTAGAAAGTCAACTCTTAGTGGCACCCACTTTGAGGCATCTCCAACACCCACAAGAGAAGCAATCACATGTTCTCACTGAGGGCATAGTCATCATTAAATTGATAAATCATTACCAATTCTTTGAGGTATGTGATTGTCTTTTATTATATTATTATTATTATTATTATTATTATTATATTATAAGATTTTCCAAAGTTCACTATCTTCGTTATTTTAAAAATTGTTGTTGCATAGTGGTGATGAAATTTCATGTGTAAACAATATTAAAATATGTAAGATTGAGATTGTTTTATTATTATTATTATTATTATTATTATGTTATAAGATATTCCATCCCAAGCCCACACGTTGCATAGCCACCTTCAGGCCTGCAATGTCGACCACTGTACCTTTTTTATTTTATCCATTTTATTATTTTATTTATCCTTCCCTCAAATTTTTCGATATCCCAAATTAATTTCCAAAGATTCCAATTATTACAGTCATTTGTTTCAGCACTTTACTTTTATTTCCGTTATCATTATTACTTTATTTATTTATTTATTTCTTTTAAAAATTTCATCCTTAAACAATTTTTCAAAATTCCAATTTTTGAATTTAATTTCCAATTTCAAAAATCCCAATATTCACATTCATTTATTTAATTATTATTTTCATTATTATTATTATTCTATTTATTTATTTTTTTTAAATTCCATCCTTAAACAATTTTTCAAAATTCCGATTTTCGAATTTAATTTCCAATTTCAAAAATTCCAATATTCACATTCATTTATTTAATTATTATTTTCGTTATTACTATTATTCTATTTATTTATTTTTTTAAAAAAAATTCCATCCTTAAACAATTTTTCCAATTCCGATTTCCGAATTTAATTTTCGATTTCAAAAATTCCAATATTCACGTTGATTTATTTAATTATTATTTTCGTTATTATTATTATTCTATTTATTTATTTATTTTTAAAAAATTCCATCCTTATACAATTCTTCAAATTCCGATTTCAGAATTTAATTATCGATTTCAAAAATTCCAATATTCACGTTGATTTATTTAATTATTATTTTCGTTATTATTATTATTCCATTTATTTATTATTATTATTATTATTTAAATTCCATCCTTAAACATTTTTCAAAATTCCGATTTTCGAATTTAATTTCCAATTTCAAAAATTTCAATATTCACGTTCATTTATTTAATTATTATTTTCATTATTACTTCTATTTATTTATTTATTTTTTAAAAATTCCATCCTTAAACAAATTTTCAAATTCCCATTTCCGAATTTAATTTTCGATTTTAAAAATTCCAATATTCACGTTGATTTATTTAATTATTATTTTCGTTATTATTATTATTCCATTTATTTATTTATTTTTTAAAATTCCATCATTAAACAATTCTTCAAAATTCCGACTTCCAAATTTAATTTCTGATTTCAAAAATTCCAATATTCATGTTCATTTATTTAATTATTATTTTTGTTATTATTATTATTATTATTATTCTATTTATTTATTTTTAAAATTCCATTTTTAAACAATTTTTCAAAATTCCGAATTCAAATTTAATTTCCAATTTCCAAAATTCTAATTTTCACATTTATTTATTTTCATTATTTATTTATTTATTTTTAAAATTCTATCTTTAGATAATTCTTCAAAATTCCGATTTCTAAATTTAGTTCTCAATTTTTGAAATTCCAATTTTCCAATTTCTGACCAATTTCAAAATTCCAATTCTCACATTTATTTATTTATTTATTTATTTATTTATCATTATTATTATTATTATTATTATTATTATCATTTTTTTTTTAAAATTCCACCTTCGAATAATTTTCAAGATTCCAATTTTTATAATTTAATTTTTATTGTTTCTACTTCTCAAATAAATTTCAAAATTCTAATTTCTTTCAAATTTAATCTCCAAAATTCCAATTCTTAAATTTAATTTTTAAAACTCTAATTCTCAAATAATTTGCTAATTTCTCTCAAGTTTAATTTCCAAAGTTCCAATTCCTTAGTTTAATTTTCAAAACTCTAATTCTCAAATAATTTTAAAATTTTCAATTCTTTCAAATTTAATTTCCAAAATTCCAATTCTTAAATTTAATTCTCAAGACTCCAATTTTCAAATAATTTTCTAGATTTCAATTTTCAAATAAATTTAAAAAATCCAGTTTTCTCTCGAACAATTTTAATTCCACTTTGGTTTTCAAATAACCTTATGTTTCTCTTGATTTTACATAAGTAAGAATGAATTTTTCATAATTCCGAAATAATGAAATTTGTTAGACCAATTCATGCAAAATAAATTGGGCTTTGGTGGGAGGCCCAACATTAAAGAAATTTTACTTAAAATAAAAATGAACTTGAGTGAAATATCATGTGTGCCATAGGTGATTTCATATTCTATTTGGTGATGCATGTGATATATTTTATGTTCATTCTTGTGCACTAACCTCATTTCATGATAGCGCATTATTCGCTTGCTGCCAAGGTACGTACCCGCTCTCACTCTGACCATTCTTTACTCTTTGTTTTGGCTGCCAATGTATGATAATCTTTTGGTATCCACGTTTAATCAACCAATTGTCACACGTGCTTCATTTTATTAGTAGAGACTCATTTTTAGGGACTTAGAGGGGTGCTATGGTCTTTACCTTACATTTCCAATAAGTAACTTGACCCCAAACCCCGATTTGGTTTTTCGCATACCACATTTTCCAAATAAAGAGTTACACTTAGGGTTTTCTTTCTTATTTTGTTTACCCTTTAAAAATAAAACAAAAATAAGCGGTAACTACAAGTCATTTTCTTAATAAATAAATCAATTTTCAAATAAAAAGCGAATTCGCCATCAAGTGGGAACGCATCGTGCAAAATGCGGGGTCCACATGTTTATATGTTTAACATTTCATAAATATATTTAAATGGTTCATTAATTGTAATGAAATTATAATTTGAAATTTAAAAAAAAAAAAATTCTTGTATAATTTTTAGTCAAATTTTTTTGTTCCATTTGTCATCGGTGCACTTGCCCCTCTTGCGTTCACTCCCTAACTCCACCATAGCAAGGGAAACTTTTGGAATTGAAAGAATAAAGAATGGAAATGGAAATGGAAATGCAAATGTCATCTTTTTTTTCTTGTCGATAACCGAAAACTAACTTCAATGGTTTTTAAAAAGTATTAAGAAAAAATAAAATTAAGAGCAATCAATTTTTTTTTTATCTAATTTTATCATGAAAAATATTAAGAAAAAAATTAAAATTAATTAGTAAATTAAAATTAAGAGTATGCAAACAGATAGTGCTTTGTTACATCAATCTCTTCAAATTAAGTGCATGAATTTGGTGGGAAGTAGTGATCAGCTCACTAACAAAACCTAATTAAAACCAGAAAGATAAAACAGACGAACGCGACAAACAGTCATTAATTATTTGGAAGATAGACCGAACATAACATGTTACTAGTTATGGCGTGATTAGATACACCCTTTGGCTACTACCCTTGTAATGGAGAACAACAAAATCGGCATGGTTGGTGAGATTGATGCTATTGTTTTCAGTCATTATACAGCTCAAAATTTATCTCTTATAAGTATGAGAGATAAATACGATTATTGTTGACAAGGGCATTGAATTTGAGCAAGTAAACGCATCATATCAATTGAAGCAAGATAGAAATTAAAAATTTGACGCCTCAAATCAATCCTTGTGGGAGGTCTTAGTCCAAATTTTCTGATGGTATTTTGGTTTTGTAGGGATGACCAAATTATTTTCAATGGGATCATACTCTAAATAGCTTATTTCACAGCTCCAGGGGCTACTCACATGCCCTTATGGAGAGCAGATGGTGTGGAGTTTCTGTATTACTGATTTCACAGGGCTCTACACCATCATTATCTCTACTCACGTTACCATTCTCATCACCATTCATCTATTGTCACCGAGTTTTCTCCAATTGCCTTTCTTCGATCTCTTAGAAATTTGAAAGTTATAAATTAGCTTTAATATTACTCCTGGTGCATTCAATTTTTTATTTTACTAAAAAAAAAAATCATATATTTCTTCCATTTTAAGAAGGGAAAATTATGTTAAATTTTATGCAGAGTTTTAAAAAAATGGAAAATAAATATTCTCTAAAAATATTAAAATTTTAGGCATTATTAGGTTTTGATAATATCGTCTTTGACCTAAAACTACAAAAAATAATAAACATTTTTGGATCATTTGATATGATTTAAAACATGGAAAGGTGGATTCGCATGGAACATTTATTTTCATGTCAAGACACTTTTCCCAATGAAAAATCTATCACCTCCACTATAAGAAATCATAAATTATGGTGGATTCAACCATTCAGGTCATGCATGCACACGCCGTAAACACAATTATGGTGACTAAAAAGTCCAGTGATTTAAGTGATATTTATTTTTTGACTTAATAAAAAAATAAATATGTGGATTTTTTTTTTAATTTAGTTAAAAATAATTGGTTGGTATTAATTAACATAATTAAATTGAACAATTGATAACAAGTTCATTTTAATCATGTTGATTGATATCAATAAATTACTTTTAATTTAATAAAAAAAAAATATTTTGTATTTTTCTATTCTATCAAAAAATAAACACCACCTTAGTTTGACATCAGAACTAAAACTTTTCAATGTATTAGGTAGCATTAAACCATACAACTTTTCGACCAATAGAATTAAAACTTTCAAAACAACCTTATCACAATAAAAGTGTAATTATATATATATGGAGTACGTATACATTTTTAAATGTTATTATTTGTAATTTTATATTTTGGTCTCCCTCATTTATTCCTTTGTTTAGTGGTTTAAATCTTATTACACATATTTAAGAAGGAGAAATTTTAATGGGAGAATTGTGTTTTGGGCCCAATTGGGCCCAAAAATTAACATTTGGTTCATATAACTTCTATAATTGATGAAAATGATATAAGATGTTAAAAAACTAATATATCCTTCAAATTTCCTTATATTACATTTTAAGGATATAAAATAGTGATAGACTAAAATACCCAATAACCTTTCACATAAGTTTTTTTTGTTGTCTTTATTGCACCACTATTCATGCAACCATAATAATTCTATTTTAATAATTTGGATTTTTCATTGTTTTTAATTTTTTTTATAAATAATTGAAAATCAACAATATTTTCTATTTTAAATTATAAATAAAGAAAAATTATGTTCAAAACTATTTTAAAAAATATTTTCTAAAAAAATGGTAATATGATTTATATTTTTTATATTTTCTTTTTGAAAAAACATTTAATTAAAAAATGAAAACTATTTTTAAAAATAAAAATTGAAAACCTTGTTTAGTACTATTTTTTATATGAAAATAATAAAAAAAATTAAATTTCATTAATTGATTATCAATTTTTATTTTTTCCATTAGTTATTTTAATAATAAAAAAAATATAGTATGTTTACAATTAAACAAAGAAATTGATATGTGTTTTTTGTGAGACTATCTTTTACATGAAAAATAATTAAATAACTAGATTATATATATTTATTACTCTTTTTTAATTTTATTTTCTTTATTTATTTTTTGTCTAATAGAAAATTTTAATATATCCACAATTAACAAAGCAATAAATCAATTGTGCACATTTTAATCTAGTAAAATAAATTACTTTCTAATTTAAATAAATAAAATGAAATAAGTAAATAAATTTGGGGTTATTTCTATTTTTTAACATATCTTATATCAATATTTTTTATGGTTAAATAAATTTATTTATTTATTTTTTCTTTAATTCCAAAAATAAAATGAAATAAATAAATAAATTTGGTATTTTCTAACTAATCTTACATTCATATTTCTTATGGTTAAATAAATTTTTTATTCTTTTTTCTTTATTTCCAAAAATAAAATGAAATAAATAAATAAACTTGGCTTAAATAATAGTTTTTAAGTAATTTTTTTGTTTGATTTTTAATTTCATTTTGCATTGAAAATAAAATAAAATAACGTTTTATTTGTTTTAATTATTTTAAATGCCAAATTATTGGGAACATATTTTACACACTCATGTGGATATAATTTATACATATATATGAAATTTATACCATTATATAAGGTTATTACACTAATTGTACAAGGGGTATACAAAACTGTACATTTTGAACAACTTTTTTTTTTTTTTTTCTTGTCATCTAAGGATTATACGTTCTCCTACCACAAATTCTTTTATTTCATGTACTTTATTTAACTCGCATATAACAATTCAAATACTTACCTTAATAATGATGTTTAGAGAAAAATTTTGTTTTTACGTTTTATATCATTTTTTAAATCAAACTATTGGAAACATAGTTCACACATCATATATGGCACATAATGTATGCATATGAATGAAATTTGCACAATTGTACAAGGGTGTTATACTAACTGTATAAGGTAAATGTTCAATTGGACAAGGCAAATGTTCTAACTGTACAAGACAAATGTTCTAACTATACAAGGAGTATACAAGGCTATCCTTTGTGAAAGATTTTAATTAATTTTGGACAACTTTTTTTTTTGACTTGTCATCTAAGGATTGTACACTCTTAAGGTACACATTCCTCTATTACACACTCATTTTATGCACTTTATTTAACTCGCACATGATAATTCGAATACTTATCCCACTAATGATGTTTGAGATAAAATTTTATTTTTCCATCTTCCACCATTTTTGGAAACAAACCAATGAAAATATGGTTAACCTACCTATGGTTACACATTGAGTAGGGGGTATATGGAATTTGAGTCACTGTACAAGGTATTTACACTAAGTGTACATGACAAATATACTAACTGTACAAAGGTGTACACGACTATTATTTGTGAAGGATTTTAAGTGATTTTGAAAAACTTGTTTGTTTATTTCCCCTAACCGAGGATAAATGACATTCCTTACACACATTGGTTAAGCATACATTCATCTCATGCACTTTATTTAACTTGTATATGGTCATTTGAATAGGTACCTCACTTATGATGATTGTAAAACAAAATTATACAATAATTTTTCTTCTTTTTTAAAACCAAACCAATGCAAACATGGTTAACCGACCTATTGTCAGATATTCATGAGATGATGTATGAAATTTGAGTTATTGTACAAGGGTATTACACTAACTGTACAAGACAAATTTACTAATTGTATAAGGGTATACAAGATTACTTTTTGTTAAAGATTTCAAGTGATTTTGAAAAACTTTCCCATTTTTTTCTACTTAAAGATTTTTTCCCCACTCAAGAATTGTTTCGAATTTTATTTTTAAATTTCATCATCAAAATTTTGTAATTGCATATTTTGTTTTGTAGTTTTAGCAATGTTCTTTCTTTCCACTATTTTTTTTTTTTTTTGTGAAATTTTATCCAAATGAATTTATATTTAAAATTATAATCATATTTATCAAATTTTTACTAAGATTATCTTTAATTCTTTTAATATATTTATACTCATTTATTTAAAAAATGAAAAACTAATTTTTTTGTAAATATGTTCTATTACCTTTCAAGTAAAAAATTAGATAAGTTTGAAAGTTAATAAAAAAAAATTAAATACCACTTTCAATAATTTTTAGATAAAATTTTATATAATATATTTATTTGAAATTTAATTTCTAAAGTTTAACTAAAAATTATATTGACAATTTTCTTGTTGTAAGTCAAAATACTTTGCATTAGTCTATCTAAATAAGAAAATTATTAATATAATATTAGAACTTCATATCTTAGTATTTTTTTTATAAATTTATCTTTTTAAAATTTAAAATAAAAACATTAAAAATTAAAAAGCTAAAAGGATATATATAATAAAGTGAAGTGATAGTCAATTTTTAAATTTTTTAAAATATGGTTAATGTAAAAAATATAAAAAATAATTAAAAATAAGAGAAAAATATAATTGAAAGGGTAATATAAATTTAAAATAAAAATGAAAATTAAACTAAAAGATAAAAAATATTTGGATGAAAAATCCCAAAATTTTTATCATTGCTTATAATAAGAACAAAAAGATTCAATATCTTTAAAAATGAAAAACAAAAAAACATTATTACTTTTTATTTGATATAAAATAGAAATATAGATTGGAAGAAAAAAAAAAAAGAAAAGTTAGAAATAAGTAATTCTAGGGAATAGAAAAGGGCAAAAAAAAAAAAAAAAAAAAACAAAAAAAAATTTGAAATTCACACTTACTTGTGCCTATGTAAGGTGAGGGTATTTTAAGGATTAATGAAAGACAATATCCTTCATCTTAATTTTCATACTTTATTTGGGTCTTGAGCTTAAATATGCATCAAATGTTAATTTTTGGGTCCAGTTGGGTCCAAAACACAATTCTCCCATTTTTATTAGATTCTTACCATTATGATAACTTAATATTTTTCTTTCATTAATAAATTATGCTGTTAAATTGTATGACAGCTGTCATTCCTCCATTTGCGGAGCATATTGGATATTTTCTATTGTTTTTTATACCATTTCTGACCGTAATTTTCACCGGAACAAGCTCTATTGTAGCTTTGTTTGGCTATACTTCTTATATTGATTTCATGAACAACATGGGGCATTGCAACTTCGAGCTTGTGCCCAAGTGGCTCTTCTCCATATTTCCTTTCCTCAAGTATCTTATGTATACCCCCTCGTAAGTCCCACCTACCATCACTCAATGCTTGTCTTTAATTTAATATCTCTTGTTTTACAATGTAATATAGAAACTAGTAGTATTAAATTAGTCTCATGTGTTTGGAGACATTCAATTAAAAAAGAAAGAAAAAAGTAAATTGAAGTCACATGCCTATTAAAAAGATAAAAATTTTGATAAATAACGATATATCGATACTTAGATTTTATAGATATATAAGAAATATTAGTAAAATATTAATGAATATTTTGACAAAAATATCGATGAGATAAAAATGGTTCAAAATTTATAAAAAAAAGTTTGAAAAAAACTTTTAAAAATGATAAAATAAGTAAAAATACTCATGTTAAAGTTATATATAAGAAAATTAAAAATAAAATCAAGAGTAGTGACATTACCTTATATTCAAATTTAATTTATCTTGTTCAAATGTCTCACATTAGAGTTACATAAAACATTTGAAAACATAATATTATCTACATACAACGAAGAAGAAATATGATTTTTGAAAATTAGAAAATGTTAAAAGGAGTGTATTTAATTGGCAATGGACCACCCATGATAGTTGTATACGGGACCCCCACATGTAACCATGATGAATATAGAGTCCAAGGTGGTACCACTACACATGTTTGGCACTCGTAGGTGACAACATATTTAATGTAACATTAATTGGTATGATAACTATTTGGAAGAAAAATCTATCCTATGATTCCTTTTAATTATTAAGAATAAGGTTCTTTTTGTCGTTATAAATGGTTGTTCATGAGGAAATTAAGAAACATTTACAACAAAAAGTTTTTAATTAGCAAGATTATTTTATTAATTTTTCTCTTTCTTTATTATACGATCACTTATATGTTTTTTATTTTTTTTTTCAATTATAAATTTATTTTTTTCGCACATCTCTAGTCCCTTACCATTTAGATTGCTTGATATGGGAAGATCTGATAAAGATTATTAAATATAGATAGATTCAATAATATTAAAAATAAAATATCTTATAATCATAATGAAGAGTGCATTTGACAATGATTTTAAAAAGTGTTTTTAACTTTTCTAATACTTGAAAGATAAAAATTTTCAAGTGTTAAAAAAGATAAAAACACTTCATAGAATCACTATCAAACGCACCCAAAGTACACAAAGATGCACATGTTTGTTTGTGAAAGAAGGGACATTTTTGTTTTCTTGCTTTTATAAAGAGGTTAAATACTAAATTCTACCAAAATCCATATCATGGGGACCAAACTATATCTTCAAAATTGGATTGTAGAACAACTGTTGAGCATTTTACTTATGATTTAAAAATAAAATAAGATTTGACGCATCAAATTGATGTAGAAGCTATAAAATAAACGCAAGAACCAAATTAACCAATATTTACTACTTTTATTTAAAAGAAAAAGAAGAAAAAAAATTAGAATTGAAAATTTGACAAATTGATCACCGAAATATAAGTGCTCAAATTAGTATTTGAATAACAAAGTTGTAGAGGTATAATGTCTATAAAATAAAATTAATTAGGAGGTGTGTTTTATAAAAGAAAGAACCAATAAAAAAGAGTACTAATATTAGTTTGTTATATTTTTCATGTTTGAAAAATTATATATTCATTTTATGATGATGAATGATTTTAGCTCCTTCAAGTTTCAGGTTTCACTCTCTGCACCATACCCAACTCCAGACCAATTACTCACTCTTCATGCCATTCTATGACTACATGTATGATACTGTGGACAAATATTCAAATGTATTATATGAAAAATCACTTACAAGGACTGAAAAATCGCTTGATGTAGTGCATCTCACCTATCTCACAACGCCAGACTCTATTTATCATCTAAGGCTAGGTTTTGCATCTTTGGCCTCCAAGCCATACATATCCAAATGGTACTTGAGACTAATGTGGCCTCTAGCATATTGGTATATGATGTTGATTTGGATGTGTTCTCGCACATTTGTTCTTGAAAGGAACTATTTCAACAAACTCAAGTTACAAACATGGGTCATTCCAAAATATAAGATTCAAGTAAGAATTATCTTTTCTTGTTAGTTTGTTTTGCATTTGGATATATTTCATGTTCTTGTTTTCTATTCTTGAAATAAAAATAAAAATAATAAGTTTTGTAAGATTCAAAACTCTTAGGGACTTACACTAAAAAAAATATTGATTTAAAAATCATTTAAAAATTTAAAAGTTTTTTAAAGTAAAATTTTAAAATATAAGATAAATCTATATTTTTTTATACAAGGAGTTCCAATTGTATATAAAAAAATAAAATAAAAATTTATTATTAGATCCAAACTAACAGTTAGGGGGCGTTTGGTAAAACTTAATACTTATTACTTAATGACTTAAGTTGACTTTAAATTAAATCATACATAAGTTATTAATTTAAAACTTATTCCTTAATTTTTACTTTAAATATTAATGTTGTTTAATAAAATGAATTTAAAATTTATTTTAAATCATCAAATTGACATATTTGTTCTTCTAAATTATAATTAGGGTAAAGGGGGTCAAAGGAACAATGGAGGTCATAGAATAACAAAAGAGATCGTATATGTAACTAGAGCAAATGCTGGTAAAAAAGTAAAATGAAGATGTGGACTTAAAAATAAATTAATTATTTTTATTTATTATTTAAAGTTGTTTTTTACTTTAAATCATACCATTAAATTGTTTTATCAAACATACTTAATTTATTTAATGACTTAAATCAAATTATTAAGTCACTTTTAATTAATAAGTCAGTTTAGCAAACACCTACTAACTCTAACCCTTGTTTTTTATTATTTAAGAATGACTTATTATTAGTTAGTTATTATTTATTGAATCAATTTTTGAGTTGTGTAGTACTCCTTGAAATGGCAAAATGAACCCATCAATATCTTGATTGAAGAAGCCATATTGGATGCAGAGGAAAGAGGCATTAAAGTGTCAAGTTTAGGTTTTCTCAACTAGGCAAGTTATTACTCTTTTACCCTTTTTAGTTCCAATATATATTTTTTTTCTTTAGTTCTCCCATTCCTTTTAGTTCCCTTTCATGCATGGATGTAGGGTATTATATAATGACTTGACTCTCCCATATGGAGATTGTTTGCTTTAAATATAGCATTGCCCTATATGGATATTGTCTGGTTTAATATAATGCTAAGAATTGATAAAGGATATCACATAGAGGGATATTATAAATCCCTCTATGTGAATATTGCTCCCTTTAATATGGTTCTAGGAATTGACTAAGATATTACAAATGTCCCTTGTGATTATAGGAAGAAATAAACACATGTTTGGAGGCCCTCTCTCATGTGTAGATTGTTAAGAGATAGTTTCATATGGTTACAAGATGTACATGTGTCATATGCTCATTGGTTTTCTTCTATTATTGTTAGAGAATTTGTTAGTTAGGTCTACTATATATATTACCCTATAAATGGCATAATAGAGAGAGAAAAATAAAAAACAGAAAATCACTTTACCATTCTCAGTTCTATTACCTTCCTTTCTCATCTCTGTTTACTTTCTTTACATGGTATCAAAGCTCTTGAGTTGCATCTTGAACTGATCAATCTTGGCACGAGTTTGAGCAGCAAAGAAAACCTCTAATTTCTCCCAAATCTAAAAAGAAGTTACACATCCAACCATTCTCGTTAAAAGCCCTTTGAACATCGATGAAAGGAGCTAAGAGACTAGTAATTGGTCCTATTGTTCCCAATCAGAGAAATCTTGATTGATTTTACCACTTGTTTCATCTGTGGAAGAAAGAAATTTTGGAGGAGTGGTATCGATTCCATTGATGAACTTTGAAAGCTTGTAACCCTTGATTGCAGCTTCAACTTGTTGATGCCAAATCAAAAAATTATTTTGATCAAGTTTTATGGAGATCGAGTGATTGAAGAAAATTGGAACAAATTGGGATGAGAACGAAGAGGTGGGGGTGAGGGAATACGCAACTCAAGAGCTCTCAGAAAGGTTCATCATCCATGAATGATTATCTCTTGTGAATCAAAAGCACTGTTGATAGCCTATTGTTAGTTGGCTATTCTATCTCTACTTCAGATCATATTGACGCAATTTTTGAAGGATTACCCTCAGAGTATGACACTTTGATTACTGTTGTTACCACATGCACAGATTCATATACTATTGATGAAATAGAGTCCTTTCTTTTGGCTCAAGAAAGTTGCATTGAGAAGGCTACAAAAGTTTTAAATTTTAATTTGAGTGCTAACTTAGCAACTCAAAGCCAGAATAACAAAGACAAGAAAAGGTCTGATAATTCTTTCGAAAATGGCTTTTCTACTTTTGATCAAGGCAATCAAGGCAATTTTCGTGGTTTCAATCATTTTCCTAGTAGAAAAGGTTTTGGTAGTCATGGATTCAATAAATTTAGAGGTTCTAATAGAAGAAGTCGTGGAGGCTTCAATACTGGTCGAAATTATTTGAATTTCAATATACCTTAATGCCAATTGTGTGGTCGTGTTGGTCATTTGGTGCAACAATGTTACTACAGATTTGATCCATCATTTCAGGGCCCATCTTCATTTCAGAATGGATTTCCTTCTGCTCAAGATTCATCACAAATGACTACCATGGTTGCTACTACTTCTGAATTTGCCTACAACCTAGCTGGTACCCAAATTCTGGAGCTACAAATCATATCACACCAGACATTCATAATATGATGAATAAAGCTGAATTTGTTGGGCAAGATAAGATCATGATGGGCAATGGAACAGGTTTGAACATTAAACATATTGGACAATCATCTTTTCAGTCTCAATTTTCTTCAAAATTGCTCTCTTTAAATCATATTCTTCATGTTCCTTCTATTACCAAAAATTTGCTCAGTGTCTCTAAATTTGCCAAAGATAATGTTGTGTATTTTGAGTTCTTTCCTAACTTCTGTTATGTCAAAGATCAGGCTTCCAAGGAAATTCACATGGCAGGGAGAGTTAAGAATGAACTTTATGTATTTGATGATTTCACACTTCTACCTTCAGCAAAGCCACTGTCAGTTCCATAATCTACAGCCTCTTGTGAGTTTCTGCCTTCAGCAAAGCCACTGTCAGTTCCATCTTCTACAGCCTCTTGTGAGTCCTCTATCTCTTCATTTCAGAGTCATGTTTCTAGCCCGTTTCAATATAATCCTAAATCTTGTATTGCAACTAAGGATTCTATTGGTTCTTTGAATACTTTAGATCTATAGCATCACATACTTGGACATCCATCTCTTAAAATTGTAAAGTCTGTTCTATCTAACTGTAATATTTTTGTTCCTAATAAAATGCAGTTTTCTTTTTGCTCAGCTTGTTGTTATGGCAAGATTCACAAACTTCATTTTTCTTCTTCTGACACTATTTACACTCAACCCTTACAACTTATACACTCTGATTTATGGGGCCCCTCTCCACTTCAATCCTCCAGTGGTTATTACTACTACATTCACTTTGTTGATGCTTACTCAAGATTTACTTGGATCTACTTGCTTAGACATAAATCAGATGCATTTCAAGCCTTTCTTAATTTCAAAACTCAAGTTGAATTACAACTAGGTTTTAAAATCAAGGCCATACAAACAGATTGGGGCAGAGAATATAGAGCTTAATTTCACAAATTTTTTAACTTCAAATGACATTCTTCATAGATATCTTGCCCTTATACTCATGAACAAAATGGCTTGGCTAAAAGGTGGCATAGAACCATTGTAGAACATGGTCTCACCTTGTTATCATTTGCTTCAATGCCAATGAAATATTGGGATGAAGCCTTTAGAGCTTCTGTTTATCTCAGCAATAGATTACCAACATCTATTCTTCATCATAAAACTCTTCTAGAAGTTTTGTCCAAAACTCTACCGGGTTACTCTTTCTTAAAAATATTTGGTTGCTCTTATTTTCCTAACATTCATTCATATAACAAACACAAGCTTCAATTTCGATCCACTGAATGTACCTTTTTGGGTTATAGTCTCAATCATAAAGGCTACAAATGTCTTGATTCTAATGGAAAAATTATTATTTCTCGAGATGTCATTTTCAATGAGTCTTCATTTTCTTTTGCTCATAAAATTCAATCGTCCTTATCTAATTTTGTTTCACCCTCTTTTCATCCCTCTGCTGCTCCTCCAATAATTTCTTCATTTGGTAGCTTTACTCATCCAGAAATTGTCCAATATGTTACTAATGCTTCAACATCTACTGTCTCTCCTTTTGCTACTAATACTTATGACAATGTTGCTGGTCATAGAGCTCTGTCACAGGACCAAATACAAGAAGATTTAGCTTATGTTCCAATGTAGCTTTACAAAAATACTCATTCTATGGTCACTCGGTCTAAAGCTGGAATTTTTAAACCAAAGGTTTTGGTTGCCACATGTGAACCTACTTGTGTTGAGGAAGCTTTACATGTACATCATTGGAAACAAGCAATGACTGATGAATTGATGGCTCTTTTGAAGAATAATACATGGTTCTTAGTCCCCTTACCACCTGGAAGAACACCTATTGGCTACAAATGGGTATTTAAAGTGAAAGAAAACCCCGATGGCTCAATTTAGAAGTACAAAGCTAGGTTAGTGGCAAAAGGGTTTCATCAAGTTGCTGGTTTTGATTTCATAGAAATTTTCAGTCCAGTTGTTAAACCTGCAACTATTCGGGTTATGCTTACTATAACTTTGTCTAGAGGTTGGTTAATTCATCAATTAGACGTTAATAATGCCTTTTTGAATGGAGTGTTGCATGAGGAAGTTTTTATGGAACAACCCCCTGGATTTATTCAGCACAACCAGTCTCATCTTGTTTGTAAATTGCATAAAGCTTTATATGGCTTAAAACAAGCACCAAAGGCCTGGTTTGAAAAGTTAAGTACAACCCTATATTCCTTTGGATTTATCTCTACCAAATCAGATCAGTCTTTGTTCATTCGTGTGACAAAAAGTCATTCTACCTATATTCTTGTGTATGTAGATGACATTCTTATCACTGGTAGTAGTGAACAAGTTGTCATGCACCTTATTACCAGTTTGAATAGAGAGTGTAGGACCTCAGATGCTACCAACTCTCCTAAAAGCAATTGCTGTTAGGAAAGGCGCATACCCTAACCTTATAGTGCATTCACCCAAGCACCCACGGGGAACACAAGGGGAGTTAATGGACGCGATCGACCCTCCAATCTACCAACAAACTCCCCCCTCTCCCCTAACGACACCCCTGGGGTTCGAACCCATGACCTTGGCTCTGATACCAATTGAGAAAATAAAAGCTATGCTTGAAAGAGAAAAACACCCAAGAAGGGGGTGAATTGGGTTTTTCAAAAACTTTTTCAATACAACAAATTCAAGCACAACATAAACAAGAAATAAAGAGATAGAGTTAGAGAATTCAAACTCGGATTTTATAGTGGTTTGACACTTCCTTACCTACATCCACTCTCCTCAATCTCCTAACCAAGTGAAGGTTCCACTAGCTTGAAGCTTCAACCAAGCTTCCAATCCTTTACACTTGGATTCCGGCTCCAATGGGCTCTTACACAATCTCTTCAAGATTCAAACCTCTTAAAGTCTTTAACACTCAAGTTTTACAAGAAAGAATCCCTCAACCTAGCTCAAAGATAGCTCAAATAAAAAACAAAGCTAGGATGACTCATAAGGGTGCACTAAAAGATATGCAAGTGATGGTTTAATGCACTAAGAAGGAAATGAGAGCTTTTAAGCCAAGAACAGGTAGGTAGACAATTGATTGCAGGTGTTTTCTATGTCATAAATGAAGTGGATCTCTCAATTTATAGGTTTCTAAGCTCAGGAACCAAAAACAGCAAAAAGACAACCTCGACCAGTTGAGTTGGGGGTTGACTAGTTCACTAGCCGTTAGAGCATTTAATGCTTTGGTAGATTACCGTTGCCTCGATCGGAGGTCCGGAGGTCGACCGAGAAGGGGTGAACCTCAATCGGGAAGAGGAAGCTACTGGATGAGAGAGAGTGTTCACTATAAGAAAAAATGTCATTCAAGACATATATTATCTTGACTTAAGGTAATATATGTCAATATTGTCTATTTAAATGAACAACTATGACATATGCAACTTAGTTCAAACCAATAATGACATATATAAAATTTATTAAATTCTTCTATGACTTATGATGATACAAACTTGACAAATAATATATAAGTCAAAGTATATTTAATATGTTCATATGCTAAGATATCTAAATGAAAGCAATGCTGATATATATACACTAATTTTTTCCATAACTTAATGATGGTGTAATCTTGACAAAAAAAAAATTATAAATCAAAATATAATTAATTTACTCATATGTGAAGCACGGAGGAAAACAAAATTTTCTATCAGTGGTCAACGCCCGCGTTGATCGAGGCAAAGATAAGCGTTGACCAAGTCAAAGCTAAAAAATGAGCTATTTACATGCTACGTAGCGGAGTTGAACCCACAACCAAAAGGTTGGGGGAGTATCCACATTACCATTGGGGCAAATTTGCACCTTGTTAATAATCTTGCACTATATATACATATATTAAAACTTTTCATATACACAAAATATTAACACAATACTTTAAACAACAAATTAATTATAATTATTTTATAATTAAATAAAAAAAATTCGTTTAATTGAGTAACAAAAAGTTTTTAATATCATTAATATATTAATTAAATATTAAAAAAATTATACATTTGTCATCATTTGTTTTATATCATTTAATACAATTAAATTAAATATATCATAATTTTAATATTAAATATATTTCAAAATTAAACATATTATAATCAAATATCACATTATTATTATTGAATAATATTTGATGTAATTTAATAATCAATGTACACTTATATATATATATATATATATATATATATATATATATATATATATATATATATATATATATGTATATATATTAATTTCTTTAACAAAACAACTTTAAAATATCTATTATACTTCTAATTTTATTTTTAAGAGCTTTATTTTACATTTTCAAAAGTTTTGATCAATTTTAAATCAATCGATATTTTGTATCAAAATATCTACCGATATATCCGATATATCTGTAAAATCGAACTACTAATATATCCGTGATTATCGATATTTTTATCCTTGATGTAAAGTACCTAAATAAAAAGCAATAATAACATATATATTCATTTGCTAAATTATGTGATTTATTATAATATAACCTTCATAGAAAATTTATAAATCAATAAATATTTAATAAATTCATATTTTAATGTTAGAATATTTGATAGTCACTTTCACAAAAATTTGTAAGTGAAAATATGCCTAATTTTTTTTTAATCTATCAAGGTTGACATCAATATATAGAAAAAAAAAAAAAAACTTTACCTTTTGTAGACCCCCATTTTGGGGCTCGGTTTCTCACTTTCATGCAGCTTGTGTTGCCAAGTGTAGCAACCCTAGGAGACCACATGGCATATTTTAGTTGGCTGCTATGGAATCACAATAGTGGAGTTGATGGACGAATGAGAGGGCAACACGTATGGGAGGATATGCAGACTTTCAGAGGAGCGTCTCCTGCAGAGAGATGTTAGGGGGGGGGGGGGGTGTGCCTTTTTCGGGCAGAGAAGAGGAGCGTATGCCGTTAGGAGCTGCAGGAACCAGGAGGGGGGTGAGGAGCTCAGAGAGAAAACCAGAGGGAGAAGGGGAAAGAGGGGGAGATCTTTTCAGCTGAAGAGGGTAGCAGGCTGCTTGGCTTGGGAAGGACTTACAGAGGAGTTTATTCAGTTGAAGAAGGGAGAGCTGAAACAGAGGAAAGAAAGGGAACGTTCTCAGGTACGTTTGCGAGACCTCATTTTGTTTGCCATTGATGTTTCTTTTGGTTGCTGTGACTGTGTTGTGTCATATCCGCTCCCTGTTCTTCATGTGAGTTTTGATTTAAAATGAGAATTCTTCTTTTGATGTCCTTTGTGTGTTTGAGTGAGATCCTTTAATCTCATTCCCATATGGTTTAAATCTCGTTTTCATCTGGTTTCTTTTCCCACCAATGCATAAGCCCTATGGCTTCAATATAAGACGGGCTCTGGTCATTGTTTTCTGGGGATTCATTTTATACTCTGTTTTGGTCCTTGCTTCCTAGTTGTTTTGTTCTCTTTCTCCTCTGTTTTCTCCTGAATGCATGCTCAAAGCCTTAAGACTAGAAATCCGTGTTGGTGCGCTGGTGGAGTATGAATTGATATGAACATTTGATGGATAAAAGAGGCTTTCAGACGTCCACGAATCTGGGTGGATGACGGGACATAGAGGTATGAAATCGATGCAGCAGGGTATAATTTCCTATCAATGATCAGTAGCTCTAGTCGGAAGGTCAGAAATCTCACTCAATGAGAGGCTAAATGCTTCCTTCTGTCACTGGGATAAACTGAGTCTAAGCTGAACCTGACAGTCTATGGTAAGATGATTGCTGATCCTAAGTTCTCACACTGACTCATCCTGGAGGTTTGCAATTCCTGTGAGAGGTGACCATTTCCTCTTTCTTGTTGGCCAAAGCTGAGATTGCTTCATTACTCCGTGAGATTGACCCCACCACTGGTGATTGTGAAGTTGATATCTCCAAGGGAAAACCACTGCTTGCACAGGCTTACTCTCACTCTTGGTGGAGAGTAGATGATTTGCTGCTGAAATGAGACAGATGCTATGATGCCAATGTGTTCTGAAATAAAGCTTCGAAAGTGCCACATGGTTGTGGTTAATATCTATTTATTCTCGGGATGTTGGTTGAATTCCTTGTCTGTTTGGTTTTGAGTTGAGAGCTTGCCTATTTGCAGTAGTCTAAGTGTTTAGCTATTTCAGTTCATGGCATCCAAAATAGAATTGAATATTGTACCTTTTGTCTCGATGACTATGGTGTGTCACGCTGGTCAAACGCTACAGAGTGACAAATATAGTTGTTGGTCATTTTTGGAATCGAAGTTTTAATCGCATCAGTTGGTTGGAAGCGCTGGATTTTTGGGGATGAAAGAGAATTATTTCTAAGGTGAATGGTCCTCAAACTATGCGTCAGATGTATCACTATGCTGAGTGTTAAGCACCAGGGTCCTGCAAAGAGATGGCTCCTTCCTTGTAGCTCTTTACTGGCTACTCTGTATTTGGATTCTCGCTTTGTTTTGCAGTCATGACTAGAAAGAAGGGACTCTTAGATCTGGTGCAGTGATATCTGCTACGTGTTTTTGGTTGAGCTTTTAGCTCAATTATTCAAGGAGTGAGATGGGTTTGGACTTTAAATTCTGATTTGACCTTCTATCCGTCCCAATCATGCATGCATATAGGGCCATCCTCCATAATACCCACATTCCCATTCTTCAAATACCCATTATTCCACCATCCATCCAACCTGCCACCCCACTAACCCATCTCACAATAAATCCCACCACCCATTCCACCAACTCCAAGCCCACTAAACCCCCAGCTGATTATTCTTCCTAACCATCCCAAACACTAAGTTCCCATCCCTCATATTCATCTATCTCATCACCATGCTTATTCACTAATGATGTTCCCACTTACCATACCCAATGTCCTGTAGGGATACATAGTGTCTTCTAATATACAGGTCATGACTGCTCCTGCTCCTGTACAAAATGCACCCGTGTCAGATCAATCTCTCACCCAGTTGCTGCCTCAAGCCATGGAACTTTGACCCATCCAACATAACTGCCACGTGGTCCTTTTTATCATGATAATCCCTTCAGATGGCGTCCTAAGTCCAGGTTCTGCAATATCCTTTGGGCCCTCAAGAAGCTCTTAAAGTAAACCCATTGAGAGGCCTCCATTAGGTCCATTGCCAGCTGGATTCCGCTCGCGTTCAAGAGGCCGTGGTGTCAGTTGTAGCATCCATGGAAGCAGATTGGAATACCATGAGAATGAGGGAGAAAGTGCAGCTGCATCAACATATCAGATAGAGAGTTCCCATGAGGAAAGTGTCCGTGAGAAGAGAAAGTCAAGCTCCAGTAAAACCGATGTTCCTCTTCTCTTGGACCTGCAGGTTGAGGAGACAAAATATGTGCTTGAAGTGAAGACGATTCTGAGGATGGAACTTCTGGTGCTTTCTACTCTTCAGTGGAAGATGAATCCAGTGCCCCCAACTCCGTTTTTTTTATCACATTATAAGGAGGCTTGGATTGAAGACCCGCTTGCATTGGGAGTTTCTGGAGAAAATGAATTCCTCAGCATGACATGGATAAGGTGAAGGCTGCTCTATATGGGCAATCGAAGACCCGACTGATTGGCCCAAAGCTATCCTGGTGAATACATAATTGTTCACTCATGTGTTAAATTTTTCTGATATAAAAGTTCTTTCAAGCACAAAGGAAAACACTTGTGATAGCCTGGACCTCGATAGTGGTGTTGGTGATACATGCAGTACCTAGCTGGAAACTGATGCTGAAGACAGGAATTTAGTTGCATCAGATGATAAGGAATCATCCAAGATGGAAAGTTCTGAGCAGTATATAGAGTCCTCATCCGATGCTTCATTGGCTAATATTGAATCATTCCTTCCAGAATGCATAAACAATGTTGCTCGTCCTCTTGAAACAATTCTTCAAAGTGCTGATACATGCCACATCCTTGTTGAGAAGAAGGGAATTGCAGCTGTTCTGGTAGGAACTTGAGTTCTGAAGATGTCAGTCCAAGACGGTTGAAGCACATGCGTGCTAATAACCTAAGAGAAATCCCTGGAAATTATCATGGAGCATCTATGTCGAGAGCAACTGCTAGTCAGTCTCTAAATAGTGGTCATTCCAGGTTGTATGCACAGTTCTCTCAAATGAGACCCGTCTCGATGGCATCTTCAATTGCATCACGAATACCAATGAACCCACTGCTGCTCCCGGAGGTGGAGGCACTAAGCACTGCTCTCATGGTCGTGAATCTTCACACCCAGCTTGAGATTTCGACCATACAAGCTGCACTGGATTAGGTTGATGGACCGAGAAGAGCAAATTGTCCCGAGGCTCAACCAGAAGTGGACTGTTACCAGCCCAACAACGTGAAGAACCCTGCCTCTTATGCATCTGATAGTCATTACCAGGAAGAACGGATAGTTTCTGGGTCTTGTGTTTCAAAAGAAGTGGACTCTACCCGGACTGTAGACAATGAATGGTGTTAAGATGTGCCACCAGAAATCATTTGGGGTCAAAGCCTTTTCTTAGAAAGGACAATGGCATAGGTCCCGGTGCTGAAGCTAGTGAAATAAAACCTGCTTTAGAGTTGTCGTTTGACTTGCAGGCTATAGGTGCAGTAATTCTTGTTGTCACGTGGGCCCTTGCAGTCAATATATCAGGAACCAACCCAAGGTGTGGGAAGTTTGATGAATCATACAAGTTGCCCGATGTTTCTTCGAAGAGAGATCACTAAAGTATGCCATTTGGATGCAGTTCGCGACATCCTTGAGAAGATGCCTGAGGATGTCAAAGCAAACAAGCGTAATGTTGGATCCTTTAAGTGGGATGTTCTGGAAAGGACCAGACCCGTGAAGTAGAATTGTGGCAGCTTCGATGTCCTTGGCCACCCACTGGCCAATGAATCTCTCTAGAGAATTGTATGGTCACTCATTTTAGAATAACTATGGGAGAGGCTGCGATGTAGGAAATGCAATAATAGACATGCATGGCGGGTTGGATTTGGATTTCCACTACCCAGAAGTTTGAAAGGAAGATTTTCTGCATGAATTAGAGGAACCAAGACTTCTGTTCTGTACCCCCAGTCTCATTTTCGACCAGTCATGTCAGAAAGTTCGCATCCAGTGTAGGTTTTGGCGCATGTCCTGGTGGAAATTGTGGTGAAGGAGATGAAATTGCTGATGAAGAAAATAATTGTAATAAGACGAGTTAGGACTCTGCAGAGATGGAAAATGAGTCATCACTAGTGGCTATTACAGTTCAAATGAAAATAGCAGAAACTAATGGAGACCCTCAGACCGGATTAGGCAGTGATGAGATAATCACAAGGGCAAGGCCCTATCCACAAGTTCAGATAGACAAGCTGAGAAGCGAATGGAGGTTGTTAATACATGTGCTATGTGCTGAGCAGAGGAATTTGCTTTAAAGGATTATGCTATGGAGTCTGATGAGTCCCGCATATACAACGCTGCACAGTCAATGGTTGCAAGTCTATCTGGAAGTTTGGCTCACGTCACACGCAAGGACCCCCTTTGCGGCGCCATAACGAATCAGTTTATGGAATTCACCTCAGGATTTAAACATTGGAACTGAACTTCTGGAACAAGCTCTGCCATTTCTTACTAATGATAACCTTGATTTGGGCTGTGTTGTGATTGAACATGCTGCAACCGAGAAGACATTACCAACCATTGATGAAGCTTCATGCCAGGTCTTAGGATATCTAGCTGCTTGCATAAAGGACTTATGCAGCTGTCATTTTGCCAAAGAGTGACGATTGTGTTTCCGGGATTCACAGTTAGATTCAGCCAAGTGTATAGAGGAGACCATGGCTCCAGAAGTGTTCTTACTGGTGCAGTGCTGGAGGTATTCGTTAGAATAGATGTTGCTGTTATGAATGAACTGGATTCCTATTGTAAATCTAAGGGTTGCGCTGTGAGTCAGAACGTGAAATCAGGCAGCGTTAAATCTAAAAATGCAGAGAAAGTAACTCCTTCCTTGGGAAGCTGTAGTGGCAATGGGCTTCATTCTTCTCTGCTGTGTCAGTACAGGATTGATACTCCTATCATTGCTCACCTCGATCATGGAAGTTCGAAGAAATAGCTGGTGGATGTTCTTGTGCTGGGATTTGGTGCAGTTACAGTAGATGGTTCTCTCTCTTCACTTCAAGGACAACCTCCATGTTCTATCCTATCAGTGACTCCTCAGACCCACTGGTATGATATTAGTTTGCATGGCCACCTTTGGCATGCAACTAAAGGGCCACGTGTCATCTTCCCTTCTCTCCAATCCTCTTTAATTTTGAAAAAGATTATCCCAAACTTCACTTTGTAAATGATTTCCTAAATTCCGGTTTTTAAATAACTTCAAGTCTCCAAAGCTTTCATCCTTAGAGTTTTTTTAGGATTCAAAATCCCATTTTTAATAAAACTTGGTCGCTATTTTCTCTCCGGCAAGCCACTTTTGAATTTTCTTTGATTTTCAAAATGTTTTAAAATAAGTGTGAATTTATTTTTCGTAATTCTTGGTGATAGAATTTACGAAATTAATTCATATAAAAATAAACGGGCTTTGGTGGGGGCCCAACATCAAATAAAATTTCTTTAAAATAAAAATGAATTTTGAGTGAAGTGCCATGCGTGCCTTTGATGATTTTGCACCCGATGTAGTGACATGTGAGCTATGTTTATGCTCTTCATTTTGAACTAACCCTCTCTCTTGATAGCGCATAGTGGTTCGCTGCTCAGGTACACACTCATTCCTACCCTGTTTAGTCTATGTGCATTTTCTGACTCCCATATGTGCATGATTGATTCGAGTATTCATTGATTTTCACATTGATTGCCACGTCAGCTTCACCTCATTAGTAGAGACCCGACTTTAGGGACTTAGAGGGGTGCTACGGTCTTTACCGTACCTTCCCGATAAGTAACCTGACCCCCGAACCTGATCCAGTTTTTCGTAGATCACCTTTTCCAAAATAAAGAGTCGCATTTAGGGTTTTCTTTCTTATTTTGTTTACCCTTAAAAAAAAAACAAAAATAAGTGGCGACTCCAAGTCATTTTCAAATAATCAATAAAAATAATTTTTTTTCAAATAAAATCGAGCTCGCCATTGAGTGGGAAACGCATTGAGCTGAAATGCGGGGTCCACACCTTGGTATTTTTTTATTTTTTTCTAGAACTCACCATTTGAAAATTGTTTTGGACTTATCATCTGAAAAAGGTGTAGAAATGAGATTTTTTTCTTGCATTCTTCTATTACATTGGGGGGTTTTATTAGAGAATATATCCTCACAATAAATTGAGGTTTTATTAAAGGGATTGAATTTTTCTTCATGCATTCTTTTATGATACAAATTGAAGTTTTATTAGTAGAATATAATATCAGCATAAATTGAAATTTTATCAAAGGATATAAAGGTTTTAATAAGGAATATAAGATAAAGTTCTAATTATTGTTGGTAACTTTAACACTTAGGAATGGTAGTTTAAGAAAGTTTGGGAATTATTAAAAAAACACCATCCTTATGTTAGACAATTTTGGAAAATTTTGAATAATTATAATTTATTAAGACAATAAAAGAAAATATTAAAATTGTGTCTTTATAATAATAAAATTAAGTTTTATATAAATGCACAACCCACTCCTTTGAATTTTTGGTATGTTTTTTTACCATAATATTTTTATACTAAATTTGGAGCATTCCATTCCACCCAATTATTGAAGCTCAACCCAAGTATTTTAGGTTTTTTGGAAGGGACCTATATAAGCTTTTTTTAGGCCCTACTTTCCCTCTTTGTTTTTTTTTTTTCATGACCTTCTTTCTCCCGCCTATTTTATCTTTAGTTTCTTTCTATTTTCTCTTCATCTAAACACCATTTTTCTTCATTCTTCTTCATATTCTTTTCATTTCTCTCTTTTTTTCCCCTTTTCTTACTTCTTCCTCACCTGAGATAGTTTCGTTGTCACAGTTCCTCTAATGCTATCATGGGCTAGTAAACATCATGTTGCCTTGATGTCGGAGTTTCTCACCACAACAACTTCTCACTGGCATCAAAGTCACTCCTCTCGCTCTTTCATCATTCATCGTACCATAAGCCCCCATCGTGCTCCTTTGTTGTCGATAACCATATTTTCTGTTGGGGACGCCATTGTTTCTTCGACCACTGCCATGAGGACCATGTCATAGTGATTCATGATTATAGATCTCATATCTCTTCGATCTATTTTTGTATTTTTCATGTTTTTATGATTTTGGCATGTTTAATAGGTGAGAAAATTTGCTTTGTAATAAATTTGGGTTTTTTTTGTTCAAAATCCCTTAGTGATAGTGAGCAAAAAGGGTAAAATTCCTCAAAATTACTTGGAACATTCACATTCTTTAAGCCTAAGTAGTTATTGGTGTTTTCTTGTTCAAGATAATGAGTTTCACATTGTAATTTGAGATTCCTTACTCTTAGTCTGTTTGTACATTGAATGCAAGGAAATGGGTTTTGATTGAGAATGAAAAAAATGGAACATTTCATGGGTAATAACATATAAGGTAATTAGATAGGTTTATAATATTCTAATATATTCTCAAATAATATGTTCTAGATTTTACTATTGTTTTTTCTTTACTATTTTTAATTTTTAATGATTTGTGGATGTAATTACATGAAAGCTCTATATTCTATAGAGTACAAGAATGAAGACAATGTTCTGTATGGGATGATCGATGTCAACGACGTATTAAAGAACTAAAGCTATTTATGACAACTGCTCCAATAGTGAGAGCTCCCAATTGGCAATTGCCCTTTGAAGTGATGTGCGATGCCAGTGACTTTGCTATAGGAGCTGTTCTTGAGCAAAGAGAATATGGAAAGCCCTATGTGATCTACTATGCTAGCAAAATGTTGAATGAAGCGCAAAGAAACTACATAACCACCGAGAAAGAATTGTTGGCTGTAGTTTTTGCCTTAGACAAATTTCGTGCTTACTTGGTGGGGTCTTTCATTATGGTTTTCACTGATCACTTGGCCTTGAAATATCTACTGATTAAGCAAGATGCAAAAGCGAGGCTGATTAGATGGATTCTCTCGCTTCAAGAGTTCAATCTTTAGATCAAAGACAAGAAAGGAGTGGAGAATGTGGTAGCTAACCATCTGTCAAGGCTAGCCATCACACATAATTCCCATAGTTTGCCCATTAATGATGATTTTCCAGAGGAGTCCCTCATGTTGATGGAAGTCACTCCTTGGTATGCTCATTTTGCTAACTATCTAGTTATCGGAGAAGTTCCAAGTGAGTGGAAAGCACAAGATAAGAAGCACTTCTTTACAGAAATTCATGCCTACTATTGGAAAGAGCCATTTTTATTCAAATATTGTGCGAATCAAATAATACGGAAGTGCGTCCCTGAACAAGAACAATAGGGGATCCTTAGTCATTGCCACGAAAGTGCATGTGGAGGCCACTTTGCTTCTTAGAAGACATCTATGAAGGTATTGCAATCAGGTTTCTACTAGCCATCACTTTTCAAAGATGCCCACACCATGTGCAAGAGCTGTGACAAATGCCAGAGGCTTGGGAAGTTAACACACAGGAACATGATGCCTTTGAACCCCATTTTAATAGTTGATTTTTTTTTATGTCTAGGGCATTGACTTCATGAGACCTTTTTCTATGTCCTTTGGCTACTCCTACATGTTGGTGAGAGTAAATTATGTTTCTAAATGGGTTGAAGTGATCCCGTGCAAACGCAATGATCATAAAGTTGTTCTGAAATTTCTTAAAGAGAATATCTTCTCTAGATTTGGAGTACCCAAGGCCATAATCAGTGATGAGGGTACTCATTTTTATAACAAGTCGTTCGAAACTCTCTTAGCCAAGTACGGGGTGAAGCATAAGGTAGCTACACCTTACCACCCTCAGACTTCTGGGCAAGTTGAGTTAGCAAATCGGGAGATCAAAAATATACTGATGAAGGTGGTGAATACGAGTAGAAGAGATTGGTCTGTTAAGCTTCATGATTCACTGTGGGCATACAGAACAACTTACAAGACCATTCTTGGAATGTCTCCTTATCGTTTAGTCTACAGCAAAGCGTGTCATATCCCGTGGAAGTGGAATATAAAGCTTGGTGGGCAATCAAGAAGCTCAACATGGATTTGAGTAGAGCCGGCATGAAGAGATTCTTAGACCTTAATGAGATGGAGGAAATGAGAAATGACGCCTACAATAATTCAAACATTGCAAAACAAAGATTGAAAAGGTGGCATGATTAGTTAGTCTCCCACAAAGAATTCCAAAAAGGACAAAGAGTTTTTTTGTATGATTCTAAACTCCACATCTTCCCGAGAAAGCTGAAGTCAATGTGGATAGGTCCTTTTACTATTCAACAAGTGCATTCAAATGGACTAGTGGAATTACTCAATTCCAACAGCACCAAGAGTTTCAAAGTTAATGGCCATCATCTCAAGCCATTCGTGGAGCCTTTTTCTCGAGACAAGGAGGAAATCATTCTCCTTGAGCTACATCAAGCTTAACAAGACAAGTGGTTAGATGGACTTAGTATGTCGGAAAACATTAAGTCCATATTTTTTGTTTTAATGTTGATTTAAAGTTTTATTGATTTAGTACTTGTTTTAATTGTGATTTCTTGCTTTAATTTTATTTTTTTTGTGATTTAATTTAATTTTTGATGATCAATTGCAGGTGGATTTCAAAACAGATGGGAAAAACCTTAAAATTTTTATAGGGGAGGAAAAACCAGGAACACAGAGCATTTCGCACACCCTACGAAAATTTTGCAAGGTTTGCGAAAATCCCAAATATCATTTCGCAGGGCATGCAAAAAATTCGCACACCTAGGTTTGCGAATGCTTTACGAAAAGCTGTGCGAAATTAAAGAGGGTGTACGAACCCATTTCACAACCCTAGAGAAATTTCACAAACCCTGTGCAAATTCCAACAGCCTGTGCAAAAACCAACGGTCACTGAAAAGTCTATTTAAACCCCTCCAGGCCCTGTTTTCATTTCGCACACCCCATCTGCCCATTGCGAAAGCCTCCATCACTTTGCGACGCCCCAGCTTCCATAGTTTTTTCTCCATTGGATGTCCCGCGCCCACCCATTTGAAGAGGCGACCCACATCGAACCCGTGGAACATAGACCCGAGCCTCTCACTCCATTTATGACATGGTGTGGATTAGAGGAGGCCATACCAACTCTTCACTGTCTCGTAATCCGAGGCAAAGAGCCTCATCTCCGCAGGATTTGACATCTCAGGCCCCCAAGGCCTCGACCATTCCATCTTTTGAGAGTAAAGTGCCCTCTAATCCTCCTCAGCACGGATACGAGACGCGGAGACCACCGACTACACCCAGGACGACTTCTTCACGCCCTGAAAGCTCAGTACGTCGCACTCCAGCTAAGAGGGTCAGGACTTCAATCCCTGGAGAGTCATCTAGACCTTCACAGCCTGATCCTCGGGCCCCTACCGATTCTCAGCGTCCTTCTGGCATGTCACCGGAAGCCATCATCAAACGCCCTATGGTCACCGCGCCGCCCATTGAGGGAAATTCAAATTGTAGAGCCAGACCATTCCATTTCGAGCTATATTTTGACCTCGAGGTCATGCAACAGTAATAGGAGCTTCGGGATTCATTTGGACTGCTCCAGAAGTACCATCTCGAGCACTTTATGACTCCTAAGGAGTTCTTTTACCCCAGAGTGGCACTAGACTTCTATCAGTCCATGACTACTCATGGCGCCTGGAGTCCTATCGCCATTCACTTTAGCATTGATGGGCGCCAGGGTATCCTTGAGGCTAGACATGTTGTAGAGGCTCTACATATTCCATACGAGCTAGTGGATCTAGCAAATTTTTGGGAGTGGTCCTCTGTATCTCAACGGGACATGGTGCACATCTTATCCAAGGGGACCTTTATAGATTCAGTCCTTCTACGTAAGGAGCTTCCACCTGGGATGCTCCTAGTAGATGTGTTGCTACGGTCCAACCTTTTTCCTCTTTAGCATTTAGTGTAGAGGCAAGGAGCTATCTTGGACACTTTATTCTAGATATCAGAGGGCTTCTATTTCGGTCCATATCACTTGATTATGGCCTCGCTCCTCCACTTTGAGGAGAAAGTTCACAGGAAGAAGCTCCAGAGGGCCGACACTATTCCACTACTGTTTTCGAGGTTGCTCTGTCACATATTGGAGTATATGGGTTATCCTACTGAGCTCCACCTTGAGCGTTGCCACCATTGTCAAGAGCGATTCACTCTCCACAAATGGACACAGTTGGAGGGCTATTCGGCACCTCTAGGAGCCTCACCCTAGCCAGTACCTCCAGTACCACCATAGGCTGAGCAGGCACAGCAGGATGAGCTTCCCATAGAGTTTGTACCACCTGCTTTTGTCGCACCTATGCCTGAGGCCACTTATACTGCTCCTCCTACCACTCCCGTTGTTCCATCGGATGCACCTTCTACATCTGAGGCCTCCATCACCATTTCTGCCATGGAGTTTCATGTCATGGTACATACATTCCAAACACTGACCACTACACACACTGCTTTATTCCAGCAGATGGCCACTATGAGTGCTCAACAGGACCAGCATACTGCTATCCTTCGTCAGATTCAGCAGCATCTGGGACTTCTACCGCCACCTCAGCCTGACATTCTTGGACCATCAGAGCCCATAGCTCCAACTGAGGAGACCACCAGAGCTGATGTCCCGATCTAACCCACTCAGGAGGCCACTACAGAGGCATCATTTTCACATGATCCTACCACTACTTGATCATCTTTTTATCTTGTATTTGCTTATTATATTAGTAGACATAATTACTTGTTTTGATGTTTTATATTCTGGGATTGGATGTATTACATGATCATATCTCACATTTTACTTTCTCATAGTAATATATACACATCATTTTTTATTATATTTGCCATTCTTCTATTTCCTCCACTCATTACTCTTTTGTTTTTTTTTGAATCATATGGTTTCTCCTATATGACTCAGACTCCATGTCACTCAGGAGGTACCACTTTCTCCCTTTATTTTCAATCGCTCTTGCCACATTGAAGGCAATGTTGATCTTGGTTGGAGAGAGAGTTGAGGAAGGAAGTTTTGTTAATAATGCTAGGTTAACTTGTTAAGTTGATTTAGTTGTTTTTGCTTAAATTTTTAATAATTTTTAAAGTTTTTACTCTACTCTTCATGATTATTAAATAAAAATTCTCAAAATGAAATGAGAGAAATTGAATTCCTGTATTTTTACTTAAATATTAGAGTTTGTATTATGCTTATCGAGGTTGATGAATTATTGAAACTCCTATTGATTTCAACCTTATTTCTTCCACTTTAATCTTACCACACACTGTGCACATTAGGTTCCAATTATAAGATGAAAAACTATCTCAACCCCTGAACTTAAGAAAATTTAGACTTGGTACCTTCGACCTCATTTTAATAGTGTTGAGACACCTTAATAAAGGCCAATGAACCTTCAAAAAAAAAAAAAAAAAAGATAAAGAACAAAGTGTTACACTTGCCTTGAAACCTGAGCAAGGTCCGAGGAGTATATGGTGAAAGTCTTTAAAATCCGGTGCCCTAAGCCCTTATTGGTTGGGAGTCACCGACCTCAATGCTTGTTACAAGGGTGAATAGGTGGAGTTTAAAATATTGTAGGTGCTTGGGTATTAAATTTCATTCTCAAAAGTCTGGGGTAAAATCTGAAGAGTTAGTGGTCAAAAGATCCTTAAAGCTTGATGCCCTAAACCTTGATTGGTTGGGAGTCATCGATGGATCCCCGTTACATGGACACTTTAGAAAACAATACCTTAAGCATTACCTTCTTAAAATTAAAAAAAAAAAATTGTGAAATAAAAGAGGTGCGTTCTTAGCCTATTAGAGGTTGGTTAGTTTGCTAAAGTTTGAGAAAGAACTAGGTTGGGGGAGGGGGGGATTAGTTCAACATACTATATTTAGAAACTAATAAGCTTAACACATAGATTTTTGTGGAAGAGTAAGGATTGAGCCTATGAGAGTGGAAATCCTTTTAATACTTAAATATGCATAATGCCTACTCTTTATGAATTGTGATTAGGCAAGATATTTGATAAACTCTTGTTGAAGGTTGAGTTTTGCTTCTTTAATGTTCCATGAGAGAGTATGCTCTACATCATGCCACTTGAAAATTTTTTGGAGTGATCAACATGATTTTGTAAATTATTTTACTATCTATTTTTCTTTTTTCTCTCCTTCATTGCTTAGGGACTAGTAATATGTCAGTTGGGGGGAGTGATTACTACTCAAAAAGTGCTCTTTTATAGCTTGTTATAAACTCTTTTAAATACTTTTGAGTAGTATTTATTATCTTTTAACTCAATTGGCACATTAAAGACCCTTGAAAATGTTTCTAATCAGTTTTTGGCAAGTTTTGGTGTTTTTAATAGCTTTTTTATCATTAAAACGAGCCAAGAATGAGGGAGAATTTTTTATAGTCCATGGCAAAGCAAGTTGAAGCTCAAACACATGAAGAATCCAAGTTTTGGAGAGCTTCGCAGCCTTTGCCAAATCAATCAAGTATGTAAGGAAGAGAATCAGAGAAGAAATCTAACATCCAGAAATTTCACATGGCTATGTGAAATGCCAAAAGGAGTACAAGCTGCAAGACTATGAAAAATGAATTTCGCACCCTATGCAAAATTTCGCAAGCCTTGCGAAAATCCTCCTGTGTAATTTTTAGATATTTTTGCACCGACTCCATTAGATTTTTATCTCAAGATATTTTGTGTAATTACCTATTTTTTCCTTGTAATCAGCTAAATTTATTTTTAGATATTTAGGATATCTAAATGAGGGGTTAAAAATATCTCTCTATATATGTTTTAAAATATCTCTTTTGTAATATCTCGGAAGAAATTCCAGAGAACACTTGTAAATTCTTTTAGTAAGAAATACACAGAGCTTTGCTTTGCCTTACCTTCTTATTTTTGTTTTTATTTTCTTTCTAGTCAAATAACCTCTAAGGATGAGTGGCTAGGTTTTTCGTTTCTTGGATTGAAGGAAGCTAGGTAAGGGATCCAGATACAAAGGTGGGAGTTTTTCTTGCCTTAAATGAGGAGAGTTGTTAGCCATTAATGGTTTTTATTTTAAGGTTTAACTTAAAATCCCTTAAAATCACCTAAGCCAATACTTGGTAAGCTTTTCAGACTCCTTAGAGATCCATTAGTTATCTCTTACGAGCCTTTGGGAGGTGGTTTAAAGCTAGGATTACCTAGAATGGCCAGTACTTGGTAACCTTTTTTGACTCCTTGGAGATCCATTAGTTATCTCTTACGAGCCTTTGAAGGGTAATCCAAGGTTAGGATCACCTTGAATGGCCAATACTTGGTAAGATTTTTGGGCTCCATGGAATCCATGGATGTCCATTAGTTATCATGTACGAGCCATTGAAAGATGATTCACAATGAGAGGTCTTTAGTGTTTGAAACCATTAATGGGAAGCAATTGCAGTTTTTCATAGACTAGTGGGATCAAATCTTGGTTGCTAAATACACACCGGTTTGGGAGATAACCATTCTTTATGTTATTATCCCCAACGCGAGGAAAAGATCCGGAATCTCCCCCTTTTGTCTAAGGAACATGAACCTAGTGACCTAAAACTCTAAGAAACCTTTTCTTTGTAATTAATCTTAGTTACTATTTTTGGCTAACTTAAAACCAACCCTTTTCAACCAAAATTATGTTTTCTTTTAAAGCTAACTCATAAAAGAAAAAACACCATTTCAATACTTTAACTAATATCACTTGTAATATGAAAACCCATCCTTGTGGACAATCCTAGAACCACTATACTATGCTAGCTATGCTACCCTAGTGTATGGTGAATTAGGTTTATAAATTTTGTTGATAACTCCCGTCTGAGGACTGAATCAAATAGTACACCAATTGGGGACGAATCAGTATGGACATTGATTTGAGCATTCAACCCATGTCTCTTACATTGTACATAACTTGGGTGCATTTGGAGTTGCATAGAAGATACAAGTTATGGGTTCCTCATAAGTAGATAAGTTGTCCATAATTGATTCATGGATATGGACAATCTAGTAGAAACTATAGTGCACCACCTCTTAATTGGATGGATGGCTTGTCTTAGCCGTTGGGATGGGTTTCCCATGGTAAGTGCATTAGTGTATGTAATGTACACTGGACAAGACCTATGGTGAATTATGATGCAACCTTGAGAGAATATTGAGTCTATGCCAAAATCAACAGGAGGCTTTAACTTATGGTGAGACCCTAAGATGGTCATATATCCCTATGGATTGGGTCACTATTGATGGAGGTTGGTGACAACAGGTATTCTCAATAGGGGCACCATAATATCTCATAGGATTGAGATAGTGTCTCCTTGGGTGATCCAAAGGACCTGTGGTAATAATAATTCCTTTAATGGAATTTGACATATGCTCCTTGGAGCTAGAGTATGTCAATTGATCACATAATAAGTGGGATCTGTAACTCAAGAATTGGAGAGGTAATCTTGATAGGTGATAACACTATCTTATTAAATTACAGACACCTATTCATGGGGAGTCTACTCAATGGATGGTGTCTCGTTGTAATATACATAGGGTACTAAAGTGTAGTTGACTCTTTGTATTGGGATTTTTAGTTAATTTCATAATTTGATTCTAAGGGAGCCAATACTCTTGTGGATCTCAATGGTCCCCACTCTGAGCTCATAGTCCTTGATGGCACGGTTTATGGGGGTTGGATGAGTTATTAGTTCATTTTTGTGCATAAGGGTGTTTTCATAATTATATAAGGTTGCACAAGGATAAGTGAGTGGTATGTCTGGACTTGACTAATTGATTAATTAGGGCCTTGTATGGTTAATTAATCAATTAGCAACCTTTTTGGGCTAGATTAAGTGACCCAAGCCCATGGTGGGCTTAAGTCACTTAAGGTCAATAGGAAGTCTATAAATACCCCTTTAAGGGTTAGGGTTTCTAAGTCTTGCCATTCTCCCCTTCAGTTTAGATAGAGAACCTCAGCCTCCACCCTTGAGATCTCCACCATTTCTCAGGCAAAAGATCATGGTGGTTACGAGATCCATTATGACTTTGGAGTTATCTACATTGATTGGAATTGATCCAAGAACTTCCAGATCAAAGGTATGTGACTTTATTCTCTATATATATCTATGTTTTCTATAGTAACCATATTGTTTTTTAATACCTGTTTATTTGTTGTGGTAGATTTAGAGAGCCTAGGATAGATTTTCAAGCACCCTACGTGATTTAGAGCATGGGAACGGAGTAATCTGGGGTTCCCAACAGATACATGGGGTAAGCCATATATGGTTTTGAAGCATAGGAAGTCAGGAATTCAACACTTCAAACAATTTATAATTCAAAATTGAAACGAGTGAGATATGATCAAAGCAAGACTACATAAAGAGCATGCTATTTCAGGATTGAGTTTGGGCCAAACTATTTTTTAATTGTTTAGACTCAATTTTGGGCTTGTTCTCGGACTCAATATTTTTTTTTATTTTTTATTTATAGCAATTGGGCTTTTTAGCGTGTTTCAATTTTTTACTAACTCTAATCTTTAGTTGCAGAACTATTTTGATAAGATCCCTAAAGGTCATGATGAGAAATATTTATTTAATTATTCCATTGTTTTTATTATATATTATCTTTATTAATTGCATATTTGGCTTGAAATATTTTAGTATTTTTAATTGAATATCAATTTTCAGGGGTTTTTTCAAAATTGGAAAACTTATTTAAATTGGAATGTGCATGGTTAAGAAATTTTATTTTAGATGATAAGTTGGAAAATAATTAAAACTTCTTTCTTTCTAAAAATTAATTCCTAGATATTTTATTTTTATAAAATCCTTTCAAATCTTTCAAATCTCTAAGAATATTTTTTTTTCCTTTTAAGGAAGAGCTTTTATTTTTCCAAATTTTTATAAAAATATATTCCTTCCTTTTTGTGCATGATTTCAATTATAAAGAATGAGTTTATTTTGAAAATTTATGATAGAAAATTTATAGTTAAAAAGGTTACCAAAATAAGTGTTCAAACCTAAAGAAAAGTATTTTGATATTTTTAGTTAATTTTCAAGAGAAGATTTTTCCAAGATTATTTATTTAAACTGGTTGTTGCTATTATCCACGATGCAATTTTGTTTTTGATTAATTTATCTGAGCACACCAGGAGCATTAGGTGTAGAAGATTTCTTATGCACGCTCTTTTGGGTGTTTGATTGGTTCTTCAATAGTTGGCTTGACTTCACCTCGTTCTGTGCTCTCAGACGTAAAGAACTTCTATTGGTACTTGGATTCAAACCTTCACTTCTCTGAACATTGACCTTTGCTTGGATTGCAAGGGAAATGGATTTCCTTTATTCTTTTAACCAGCAGAACTTTCTTCTGTATCAGGAGAACCTTTGAAGGATATTGTCTCCACTGATCCATTCCAGCTCTCTAATCTGTTGGATCTGGTATCTCTCTCTTTCCATTAAGCACGAGGGTTTAAGTGGATCAGTCATCACTACAACTCCTTTTGCTCACATTACTCCACACAGCTAACACTGCAAAGACTATAATCTTCTGAAGTTGTCTGTGACATGTGGGCAAAGATAGCAGACCAGCAGACACAGGAGGGAACTCTTCCATTTCAACCAATTTCCTCAAAACAGTAGATGCAGGAACTAGCAATCCACAAACCATAAGCCTTCTCAAGCCATTGAACATCAGGGCTTTATGAAAAACTTGCCAATACTATGTTCACAATGGATTTCCTAGGAGACCCTTCCATACCCATATATTGTTCAAACAACTTCCAGCAAGGTGAAGATGTCTCCTTCTCTGACTAATCCTTTCACAACAACATGCATCTCAAGATTAAACCATCTCGAGTTCAGAATTTTACTATCAAACCTTTTGTCCACATGCTGTAAAGGAACTGCACGCCTACCCTCTGTAAGACCTCATCTTTGTTGTTTCCAACCCTACTCAAAATCAAGGGCTTCTCAAATGGTTCAGCTGCCATAGCAAATTTCTCATCAGAAGTAGCCTCTTGTGAGTAGGAGGCAGGTAATACCATGTTGGTGAAGAAAACAAATAAAGCTCGCTCAGTAAAATAGAGACCAGCATTTTTAGCTGTAGTGGCAAGCCTCAAAAGTTCAAATCCAGGGCGTCCAGACTTCATACTTATGGGTCGCTTAAGTAAATAATCCACTTTCTCTATAATATTAATTTCTTTGTTGTCAGCAATAGCTCAACCATCTAGTTTCTTCTCACCTCGCCTTAGAACTGAAATTGCTTAGGCATTTTTTCCCGTCTATTCGGTTGCCAGAATTTGTATTAGGAAGTTGGGCCTCCCAATTTTCATCTTCAATCTTAACTTGGTTTGATGAGGAAGCTTCATCTTTACCCTCAAAAGTCTTTCTCATTCAAAGAACCAGAAGTGCCAATGACAGTTACGGATTCATTCTTTGGTGATGCCACAGCTTTCAGATGTTCACTTGGCTCATTTGTTGGAGACGTGACAGAACTGACATAACTATTATTGTTCTTAGTGTACTTAGACTCTGACTGCCCACAATATAGTGAGATTTCTTGGAAATTAGTCCCAAAAAATGAAACAGAGTTCAAGTAATCTGCACCCTCCCTGTTAGTAGACCCATGCAAAAATTGTGCCATCATTTCTGTTGTGTCACTGTCTCCTCTTAGAGCAACCTGAAATGGCTGAATCTTGTCTGAATCATCAGCTTCGTCTTCAGAATCCTCCCCAGATTGTGTCTTCTCATCTTCTTGCATGAACTTCATTCCTCTGAATGTCTATTGCAGAAGCAGTCTCAGTTTTGGAAGTAAATAAGACTTCTGTTGTTCAACTGGGTTTTTGAATAGGTGAGGATGTCTTCCTTTATTCCTTCTAACTTCATAAATCGGGGTTCTGTAGTTGAATTTCAGCAATTGCTAGACTAGTCTCTCTAGCATCATTAGCCAAAGAAACAGAAGGTTTAGGGCTCTTCCTAGCAAAGAGCTACATGAAATGCCATAGCTTTATCACTGGCCATTATCGTCTCCTCAACATTCTTTCACATGTGCAGAAAAGAACCTTCAGGGAAAAACATAAAGTTTCCATCTCTACCAAACTACAATGGATGTGGTCCTGCTGTGTACTTCATTCTCTCATTCTTTCAATTGTATCAAGGATTTAAGCTGTTCAATTTCCTTAGTCGAGCTTTCTTTCTCCATCAGATCACTCTTCAACAACATTAACCAGTTCATATCATACCAGCAACAGGTGTTATCTTTCTTGACAGTGAAGCTGGCTGGTTCAGTCAATTGATTGTTCTTCAAATTCAACAGCTCAAGCCTTTTAAGCTTGGATATTGAAAAGGGTATGTCCCCATATAGCAGATTATCAGTCAAATCCAAAGTTATCTCATCTGGGATCTGACCAGTTAGTCTATTCCCCTACAGATCTATGGATTTCAGGTTCTTCAAATCACCAACTGCTGATGAAATTTCCCCACTCAAGTTCAAATTTGACAAGCTCAGAGAAACAACTGACAAGCTGACATTATGCCCATTATCCGATGCCTAGAGAACTCTAGGATTCTTTCAATGATCTCTTCTAAAGTTACTTTGGCCTTCTTGAGCAGTACCATTGCCTCTAAAGTATTACCTACCTTTTTTTTATTATATCCAGAAGCTGGTATGATTGTAATTGTAACCAGAATCATCAATTAGAACAGAAGGACTGCCATGGATTTGCTGCTACCGTTGAGTCTGCTGTTGGCCATAGTAATCATAGCCACTTACTGCGGTTGTATACTGACTTGGCTGGGCAGTTGTCTGGTCCCAACCAGAGGCATTCAGTTGAGGATGGCAGAGGAAAGTGCTCTTGTTCAGCTTGATGCTCTTAGTTACTTCTGATGATGGATTGTTAACATCTATTGAGGATTCCTTTTCATCTTTTATTAACTTGAAATCTTTCCAATACTTCAGGTTTCTAGTCATCAGGATAGCAGAAGATATTTCCTCCTTGTTTCATCTTTGTCAACTTGCGTACCTGAAACAGGACCTTTAGAAGTACCATGAACAGCTGAAGGACAGTAAGATTTCATGGTTTCTATATCTCCAGATCGATCTTCAACCAAAAGATGATCTGTATGAACAAAATTCCATTGATTCTCTATCAGATGACTGTACTACTAACAAATGGAAAACCAAGAATCCCGTAAGCCACACATGCCAAAGTCCTCAAATCGACTTGGAAATCACACAACAAATCATCATCGTTCAGACATGAATCATTTACATTTTCAGACATACAAGCTCATATTGTCAAAAAAATCACTCTAATTGCTATTGTCCTCGTTCTCAACCTGGGAAACATTTTCTCTTGGTTTGGTTTCAATTGTGCCTTCAATTTTATCCTTCTATAGTGCATTATGAACTCCCATAAAAAACATTGATCCCCATAACTTTAAATTTGGAATACAATATCTCTTCCACAGTTTCCCATACATCCATGACTTGCGTTTGATCATATGAAAGAACAAAGCTTGCCCAAACACCTTCTTTCTGTGCCTCCAGAAACCCTCTTCCCACTAAACATGCTTGTTGCTGACTTTTTCACAAATGATCAGTCTGAAGACTCATGACCCAAAACATTCCCAATCAAGGTTTGAACCGAACCTGAGCATGTATTAGCAAAGAAACCAGACATTGTTGTAGAAATCAGATGGTTCAGATTGCCAAGGCTTGGAGTGGTGAGCTTAAGGGCTCAGAAGCAAATGTAGTAAGGAGCTTCGTTATCAAGAACCATATACTCATCTGCCTTTCAACTGATTGATGGGCAGATAGGGTGGCATTATGTGATTCTACTACTGTATCAGAGACCTGGAAACCTTACAAGCAATCACAATTCTCTACCTCCCTTCGAACAACATCAAGCACTTCATTGTTCAACTCCATCCCCTTTGTATAATGCCCCTCTAAAGCTAACACCGGTGTTGAGAACTTCTGGCAATAAGTCTACTTCGCACTCAGATGAAGGTACCCACTGAACAACGAGCGCAACCTCAATGTGCAAGACCAGAAACAGTCACCAGAAAAATAAGAAGGATTAGAAAAGGGAACAAAAGGAGAACCTCGGAGAAACAAGAGGAGAACAAACAAACAAACAAAGGGAAACAAAGTGAAGCCACATCTCATTATTTTGTCAATGAGCTTCAAAGTCATGTGAGACATCAAAATAGATTTAAAGAGAATGATAAGAGCTACGTGATGATAAAGAGAAACATAGAGTCTACAACAGCATACTTGAGAATGCTCTCTCAAAAACTTTGAAAATCTACCAGCTTCCTCATCGTTTTTTTTTCTTCCTCTGGTTTGTTACTGCTTAGCCTCTCCTCTCTCTAACCGACACTACCCAACCAAGAAAATGTCTTCTCCCTTTCCTCCTCTGCCTCACTCTCCAAAATATAAACGTCATCACCCCTCCTTCCCCCTCTACAGAAAATCAGAGAATGTCTCCTAATCCAATCCCCATAGTGACCGCCCTCTAACCCGTTCTTGCTCCCATTTTTCCTTCTCTAAGTTTTTCTCTAACGGACCACTTGACTAGTAACTTCACTTTCAACTTCTCACCTTCATCTTACGAAGTACACTTGGAGTCCACACCAAGCTCAATCTCAGCTTCTTCTTTGAATCCTCACAAGAAGAAAATGGGTTTTTGCACAAAACCAAGAGAATGAGATATGAATGTTTCATAAATCAACCCATGTTCTTTTTCAAAAAAATCCATTTTAAGAAAAATTTCTTGGCAAACTTGTGGGATTTTCTTAGGAGCCAAACATACTCAAAATAGAGAGGAATGAAAAACTCTCAGACGACTGCAACTCTCTCTATTTTCATAAATGGGAGAAAATTTGGTTTTTAAATGAGAATGAAGCCCTAATCCAAGAGTTGGAAATTGATCTTAGAATCAGGTTAGTTGGATCGACTGTCCCTGCACCTGGATTGATCCAAAAACAGGAGAATAAAAGTCTTGCACCAAAAACTATTTCTCCCAGCTTTCTGAACTCATTTAAAGATGAAAAACAGGGTTGATTCACATTCAATCACCACACACTCGGCTACATACCTCGTCCTCTTAGCAAAGTCTTAATCTTCAAAGTCAAATAGTCCGAAGAGGGATTGGTAAACCAAGTTAGGGGACACTTAGGGATTTTGTTTGAAATTGCCAATCTAGCTAAACACTCACAATCTCCCCTTTTGGAAATTTTGGGACAAAACCCTTTACAACACGAATGAGTACAAGTAAGTAAGCCCCACCCAACTCTCATACAAGACTACTAACTTACTCAAAACCTCACCAAAGGTATTACAAAACATGCAAATAAATCTCAAGAAAAACATTAGTAGTACCTGCACATATTACCAAGACATTTTCACAAGTTTCAAATGAATTGACACACAAATATCCACAAAGATCACTTGTCTAAAGATAGTCAATATGTATTCATGAATCCAAAACCATGTCTAATATCCACAAATACACAAAAAGGTGATCATGATCAACATATCAAATATCCAAAGCAATAAAACACAATGAAACTATCATGATCAACTACATGTCATAAGAATCGAGGAAAAAAATGAGAAACCTATCCACGATCTCACTATGTCTAACTAAGTTTGATATCTTCTCTTCATCTCTCCATTTTGCAATGAAGACCCTACTGCACATGACTATGAAATAATCTTGTGCTCTAATGGAAAGAATCAAACTTACTAGACATATCGCCTTGATCTAATTGAAGTGACTTAGTATGCATACCTAATAGGTTATCTGATCCCGCTTTATTCAATGAATGTATCTAAGGCATCAAATCTCCTATGTACATATTCAAACCTAGAGTAATCATCACTAAAAGTGATGACATACCCATACCCTCCCCATGCATGGACACTAAAAGTTCTATACATGTCAGTATGCACTAACTCCAAACATTCCTTAGTTCTAGTCTTCTTAGTCACTTTACCATCTATACAGGATTCGTAGACTGAAAGATCTTCTAGAATCAAAGAGTCTAGACTTTGCTAGTCTTTGGATCCTATTTAGATCAATATGACCTAGGTCTAGAAACCAAATGTTTAATTAGTGCTAGGTTTAATCTCGAGATCTTACTGTTCTCATCACTTGGCAAAGTAATAATGGAATACATATAAAGGAAGAGGATATTACTTCTCACTAACCTGCATAACTAACCTTGCATTTGAAGCTAAGGTAAGTATAATCTCATCATTTAACCTTCTCACTTGTTGAATATACAAGGACTTACAGATAGTGGGCATGGAATTTATCCACCATAAATGGTAAAATCCACCATTAAATATTCATCAATGAGAAAATGATGTATACTTTCTTTTTTTCCTTTAGGTAAATTGAGCATTCATTTTCTAGTATCCTAAAAGGTCACAAATGAGGCACTTGTCCTTGATCTTGCTCTCTTATTCCTTATCTTGAACTTTCCTTATTTAGTATTGTTGTTCTTCTTCTTCTTAAGAGAAGAACTTGAAGAACCTTTGACTTCCATATGAACACCCTATAATCTTTGAGAATCCCCTTAGCCATCCTAAAGGAAAATGGCATGTGTATACTTGGTGTTCATAATAGTCCTAAGAGTAGCTTGTCAAGGCTGACCTATCCTTATCACCAAATAACCATTGCAAACTAGAAAGAGAGTATCAAAGTCTCTAGTAATAGACATGTATTACTATTACAATACATTACCCAAAGATCCAAGTATTAGACACTTAGTCTTCTGATCCATCTAGTACCACCTTGATATACAATTCTTTCCCTTTACTAAGCTAGTTCATAAGGAATGGCTAGCTCTGCCTAAACTACCTTCTATGCAATTAGTTACTGTATCCATAATAAAATTAGTCCAATTGATTAGTTGGGTTTGGCCTATTGTGAGAAAAATAGTGATAATTGAACCAACATGATATATGTAACAAAGAATATAACCAAGCATATGACATAATTAAGCATTCATGGCATCTGGTAATTAATTTAGCAAAAATGTAGTGCTCACTACATATCCTTTTGCAAGGTATCCGAGTATCATAAGAATGAAGCCTATGTGAAGCAAGTCATGACCTTATTACTAGTTAAAGACCCTCTCAAATTGATCTCCCTACCTTAACCATAAAAGTATTTAAAGGCAAGATCAACATACCTGTTATTTGGCCCATGGAATATACAAGTGGGACCGCATGAGGTGATTCTACCACTTCATATCCAATGTTAAGAGTATAACCATTGTTCTTGAACTATCAATGTCACCAACTAAGGAACCCCACCGTGGAGGTGGTCGCTCTCACTACAAACATTTCTAGTCTCGTCTATGTAGAAAGTCCATATCTCCTTATTCTTAAGGCTAACCCATCGTGGGGGTGCTGATGAACCCAAATCAAGATGTACTCGACAATGAAGGCGGTGGGCTTGCCTAAGGCCCCCTCCCACTTAATCTTTTGAGATAAATAAGAGTATTTTAAAAACATTAGTAATTTCCCTTATGAATAAATTATCTACTTTTAAAAATATTTATTTCCTAATTGGAAACCTAGTATAATAGGAGAATACCAACATGCAAAATTTTAAATTTCCATTATAGTAACATTATAGTAATTTTCAAAAAGAATATTGATAAAATATCCACTCTCAAAATTTTAAAATCTATTTTCATAAAATTCCCCTTCTATACATAATTCCAATTAATAAATATTTTATTTAGGAAATGTTTCATAAAAAATTTATTTCCATCAAATTACTAAGCCTTTTGGAAATAATCTTTTAATGATAAATTATCTCTAATGAAAATTTCCAAAATATTTATTTTTCAAATTATAAACTTTTATGTAATAAGGAAATGACCAATTTATGAGATTTTGAATAATTTTGAGAGCACCTTATCCAAGAAAGGAACTTTTGCTTCTCATATCAAAAAATCCTCATAAGATTTACTTTCCTTATTCCTTACACATTTCCAACTTAATAAATATTTCCATGGAAATTTCATAATAATTTATTCCATTAAATACTACCAAAAATAGAACATTTTAGTAATTCCTTAATAAATAAAATATTCTCTATGAAAAACTCCCAAAAATATTTATTTCCAAAAAGGAATAAACAATTCATTTTGGAAAGTATTTTCAAAATATTTTATATCTCCATTAAATTACTAAAACTTTTGATCGCTTGGATTTTCATCGTTTATTGGATCAAAACACAATTTATAACCTAATTCACTATTCTAGAGTAGCTTGTACCCGATCAAAAATGGTTTTAGTACAAACTACCATAGTATAGTGGTTTTTAAGTGTCGTCCACTATGATGGATAATTCTCGATAATTAAGGCTTGAATGAGAGGAGAAGAAGTGATTGTGATAAAGTGAAATTGATTTGAAAATTCAATTTAAAAAATCTATGTAACAATGGCCTCAAATTGAGAAGAAAAATAAAATGTAAAATAGAAGAAAATTAATAGGAGATGAAATTCTCGGAGTTAGGATTTTCTAGAAAACAATTTCCATGGTGAATAGATGTTGAGATCTAATTGTCATCAAGTTATATTGAAAACCTAAATTCTCATCTAAATCGATTTTTGATTTAGTTTTAGGTCTAGATCTAATTTCTCTTCAAATTAGGTCATTTAATACAAGAGATCAATTCAAATCATATATTCAATTCATCTTAAATTATCTTCCAATGATTCACACAATGCATTTATTCAATCTCATCAAATATAGCTTTAAGAATTTGATGAATCTACCTAGCTTGCATTGTAGTAATCATTCAAGACAATTTGAAGAGAAAAACCCCCAAATTTCAATTAATCAATCAATTGGATCAAATTACCTTTGCAATTCAAGCGTTCATTTCTCTAATTCCACCATAGATCTTGCCTCTAAATCCTTCCTCCTTTGAGAAAAATGAGATTTAGCCACTCATGCTTGGAGATTTGATCTCACAAGGCATGTTTGGCTAGTGAGAAAATGAGAGAAAATGAAGGAAAGTAGAAAATCCTAGAAAGAAAAAGTCTGAAAAGTTCTATAATTAGAAAAATGTAAAAAGTCTCTCAAATGAGTAAATCAAGTTTCTATTTATAGACCAAGGTCAAGTGGACACTTGGCATCATCTAAGAGGTCTTCTGGAGGCTTCCTCACCAAGAAATCTGGAAAAAAAAAATGCAATTTTACATGAGCTCCAACAATTTTGCACGATTGTGCGAAGTGGAAAATTCATCAACACCATTTTCGCTTTCCTAGAGCATTTCGCATGATTGTGTGAAATTTTCGCATGGTCATGCAAAATCAATTTTCATTTTTTCCCTTTTGAGCTGCAGCCAAATTCCCGTCTGGTCCATTTCGCATGATTGTGCGAATTTTTCGCATGTTCATGCAAAATTGAATAACATGGTTTTTCAACTCCTTTTTGCCATTTCTTCCATTTCTTTCTCTTGATTCCACTTCAACCACCTCCAAATCAACTCCAAATCCCGGTCCAAACCAATTGCATTACTTATTTCATTGTGCATTTGGATCATAATCGACTTTATTTGTTCTTTTCAATTTGATTCATCTCTTTTGTCACCAATTTTATCCAAATCATACCTTGAAATGACTCCAAAACTTCATAAAACTTGTTAGTAACTCTTGCAAGGGAAAAAACATGTTAATTGAGTGTTTTAGGCATAATTATTATCAAAAGACATGAAACTCATGAGAATTATTATTTAAAATATGCTCTTTTTGAGTAGTAATCAACTTTCCAAATTTATTTTGGTAACCCTTCTTCTCATAAATTCTTTATCATGAGATTTTCTAAGTCCATTATTTACTTTTAAACCGGGACTCTTGTGCTAAAATAATTGCCCTCTTATTCCTTATCATTGAACTATCGAAATAGAATGGTTTCGTCATTTTCTTTGAAAGGGAGAGCCTGGAGGACCAACTATAGGTATAGTTTTTCTTCTCTCACTGAGAAAGAATAAGAAAACCTCCTAAAGTTTAATAAATAGATAGTTCTAAAGAAATAACAATCTTTTTAGCAACTAGTTTAAAAAGATAATTTTGAAAAATATCTTTTCATGAAAATTTACTAAGAATACTAAAAAAATTTTCTTTGGCTTCTAATACTTATTTTAGTAATCATTCTTAATTATAAATTATCTATCATAAATTTACAAAATTAACTTATTTTCTTTAAATCAAAATCCTGTGTAAAATATGAAAAATACTATTTTATAAAGATTTGGAAAAATAAGAGCTTTTCATTAATATATATATATATATTAAAAAGTAAAAATAAAAAAATGAAATCTTTAAGAATTCATTTTAAAAAAGGTAATAAAGCTCTTAATCCTTTTTCCAACTTATTTTTTCTTTTAAAATAAAATTTTCTAACCATGCACATTCCATTCTAAATAAGTTTTCCAATTTTGAAAAAAGTATATAAAATTATTTTCAAATAAGAATACCAAAATATCTTGGGGCCACATATGCAATTAATGAAAAGCATGTAATAAAAACTAGGGAATAAAAAAAATAAAAAACTTTTCCTATAGCCGTTAGGAATCCTATTGCATATTTGGAAATTAAAATTTAGATAACATCCAAATTACCAAAAATAGGGTTACTGAAAATAGAAAACCCAAAAGACTCAATTGCCACCAAAATAAGCCCAAAAGGAGAAGCCCAAATTCAGCCCAAATAACTAAAAGGAATTGGACCCATATTCAATCCCATAAGATCATGCTCCTTGCGCAGAATTGTTTCAATTGGTAATATCTCCCTCATTTCAACTCCGAATTCTGATCCATTTGAAGCATTGGATTCTTAACTTCCTAAACTTAAAAACCATAGGTGATTTTCCCTAGGAAAATTACTAGAAGTAGCCACGATATTGTCTCAAACTTGACATCACTATCCTATCATGCATTTTATGCGACCTTGCTTCAATTGACCATATCTCTCTCATTTCAACTCCGAATTGCAATCCACTTGAGCCAATGGATTCGTGACTTCCTAAGCTTCAAATCCATGTGGTTTTCCCCAAAAAGCTACTAGAAGGTAGTCCCAATTTTGAATTCAATTCAGCATCGTTGTGCTATAATGGATCTCACACCAAGAACTTCCAAGATTGCTTATTCTTTCTTTAACCACCATAGAATCTCAAAAAAAAAAAAAAAAAACTTTCAAGATTCCTTATTTTCTCTTGGGTCACCATAGATGGATACCTTAAACTGAATTTTTTACAGCAATAAAAATTCCTATGTTCATATAAAGGAGCTCACAACCTATTGATTGAAAAGAAAATATTTTTACAACCAAATAAAAATCCTATACCCCTTATGAGGTCTACAACCCAATCTAGAGAACAATAATCAAATATTATATCAAACTTCTAATCAATCAATCCAAATATATTGATATATTTTATTGAATGAATAAAAACATCTCATCCATTCATCCCTTAGGGTCATGTGTTGAATAAAAAAAAACTTGCAAAACAAAGTTAACAACCTAAAACACATTTAGCACACCCTAAAATAAATCTAACATGCTAGAACCTACCCTAGGGCTTTGATACCAATAGTTGGGAACCTTGGATTGCTCCATTCCCATGCCCTAAATCGTGTAGGGTGCATGCCAATCTATCATAGGCTCTTTAAATCTATCGTAGTGGATAAATTGGTATTCAAAAATAATATGGATACCATAGAAAACCTAGATCTAGAGAATAAAGCCACATACCTTTGATCTGGATGTTCCTAAATCAATTCTAATCGATGTAGATAACTCCAAAGTCATAATGGATCTCGTAAACACCATGATCTTCCACCCGATGACTCTTCCTTTTGTCTAGGCATTGAGATGGTGGAAATCTCAAAGGTAGAGGCTAGGGTTCTCTCTTTAAATTGAAGGGGAAAATGACAAAACTTGGAAACCCTAACCCGAAAGGAGTATTTATAGGCTTCCTATTAGGCTTAAGTGACTTAAGCCCATCATGGGCTTAGGTCACTTAATCTAGCCCAAAAAGGTTGCTAATTGATTAATTAACCACACAAGGCCTAATTAATCAATTAGCTTAGTCCAAAGATACCACACACTTATCCCTATGCAACATTGCATAGTTACCAAAACACCCTTATGCACAAAAGTGAGCTAAACACTCATCCAACCCTCATAAGTCTTACCAACAAGGATTATGAGCTTAGAGCGAGGACAATTGAGACTCATAGGAGTACTAGCTCCATCAAAATCAAATTCTGAAATTGACTCAACATCCCATTATAGAGAGTTAACTGCGTTCCAATACCCTATGTATATTACAACGAGACACCAAGTGCTTAGGTTCATGACCTACTATCCATTGCACGCAGACTCCCCATGAACTTATGTCCATAATCTAACAAGTTAGTGTTATGACCTATGAAGATTACCTCTCAAATCCTTGAGTTACAGATCCTACTTATTATGTGATCAAATGACATACTCTAACTCCAAGAAGCATATGTCAAATTCCAATAAAGGAATAACTGTGGCCATATATTTCATTATCACATTTCCTTTGGATCACCCAATGGGACACACTGACTCAATCCCATGAGTTAATGATGCCTCTATTGAGAATACCTATTGCCACCAGTCTCCATTAATAGTGACCCAATCCATAAGGATATATGACCACTTTAGGGTCTCACCTATAGGTCAAATCCTCATGTTGATTTTAGCACAAGCTTAAAATCCTCTCAAGGTTAAGAGTCCATATAGTATAGTAGATTGGTGAATCATGACAATTGATAGCCTTGCATCATGATTCACCATAGGTCGTGTCTAGTGTGCATCACATACACTTGTACACTCACCATGAGAAACCTATCTTGATGAGCAAGACAAGTCCTCTCTCCAATTAGGAGGTGGTGTACTACAGTCTCTAGTGGATTGCCCAAATCCATGAACCAACTATGGACAACTTATCTACTTACAAGAAACCCATGACTTGTATCTTCTGTGCAACTCCTATTGTACCCAAGTCGTGTACAATGTAAGAGATATAGGTTGAATGCACAAATCAATGTTAATATACCAAAAAGATAGTAAGGGGATAGTTAAGTCTAATTTTGCTACATCACGTCTTGCTTTTTGGGGCTTAATCCCAACAATATTATCCTCTATTACTTTTGCAGTAACCTTAAGTATTCATTAGCAGTGTAAATCACAAGAAAGCATATATAATCTTAATCCAAAATGAATATAACTAAATAACCTAAAATGATATATAATAGTTAAGTACCTTGGATTTTTCATATTGAAATTATATTGCAATGGATGGAGAAGAGGTTGTAAATAGTCCTTACTTAGACAACCCTCCCCATATTGAGTTGTTAAGGATGTTTCAGCTTAGCAATTTGTTATTATGTTGAAATAATAGAATGCAATAAACTATTATTTTAGCAAAAAGAGTGGGTTCCAACAATTGATATCAAAGCTAAAAGATTAAATAAGGTGAAATGTCAAATCAAAGCTAGAATACCAAGGAATGTACAAAATCAAAAGAAAGTTACAATTTTGTTGGTGAAATTATGGCTACAAGTAATAATTCAATTCATCATCAACTTACAAAATTCACATGTGAGAATTTTGATAATTGGTGTATTCAGATGCATGTCTTATTTAGATTTCAAAATTTATGGGATCTACTAAATAATGGTTATAACAAAGCAATCGATTCAAAAGAATTCAAAGCACTATCAAATGAGCAAAAAAAAAAATCATTAAAAATTTATTGAAAGAAATATTAAAAAAAACACTCTATACAATATTCCAAGCAATAAATGAATCCATATTTCATAATATCTCAAAGGCAAAAAAAAAAAAAATGATGGGTTACTCTATAAAAACTATACAAAGATGATTATCATGTCATACAAATGAAGTTGCATACATTAAAAGGTGAATTCAAGTCTTTTTGTATGAATGACTTTGAATCCATCTCAAATTATTTTGATTGAGTACAAACTATTGTAAACCATATGTGGGTTATTGGTGAGAAGTTTGGTGATCAACAAATAGTAAAGGAAATTATGTGATCTTTAAATGCAAAATTTGACTATGTTGTTGCAATGATTGAAGAAGGAAAAAATATCTTTACTTTCACAATTCAAGGGTTGGTGAGCTCATTATGTTCTCATGAACAATAAATGAGTAAGAGAATCAATTATAATAATTTAGAGAAATCCATGTAGAGTAAAGCATCTACAGGAGATTGTGGTAGCTAACATGGTGGTAAAGGTTGTGGTCGTAGCAGAGGTAGAGAACATAAAAACTTTAACAATAGAGATGGAGATTATGAAAAAAAATATTCTAATGGAAAGGGTAACTGATTACTACTCAAAACATGTTATTTTGTAGCTTGTAATTAGCTCTTTTTAAACACCCTTGAGTAGTAATTATTACCTTTTAACTCAATTGGCATGTTAGGAACCCTTGCAATCGTTTCTAATCAAATTGTGTTAAGCTTTGGTGTTTTTGATAGCTTTTTGCTCACCAAAGCAACTTAAGAATGAGGGAGAGCTGTATTTAGTTCATGGAAAAGCTTTTGGAAGCTCAAATTCATGAAGAAACCAAGCTTTGGAGCCTCATAGTCCTTTGCCTTAGTCGTTCAAAGTATACAAGGAAAGAGCAAAGGAGAGAGGAAAACAAAGTGAAGAAAACAGAGGACAGCAGCTGCAGTCTTCCTTTGCACTTTTGGAGCACTTCCCGAAGTCCATTTTTTGAAGTCCATTTTCTACATGCTATATACCATTTCAAATCTCAGGAAGTCAAGAATCCAACGCTTCAAATCGTGTACGATTTGGAGCTGAAATGAGGAAGATATGGCCTTCGGAAGACAACTGCATCAAGCTAAGGGACAATTTCGCACCTTGCGAAATTGAAACTTCAACGTGCGAAATTTAAAGTGGATGGCAGCTATGCAGTAGCGGTGAAGCCCAGCATTCGAAGTTGATTTTGCAACTTGTGAACTTGGATCTCAACATGCGAAAGTGGATTCTAAGTTGCGAAATCAACTTGCGGAATTTTCGCAAATCACCATGCAACGTGCGAAAATGGGATATTTGTGCTGACTCTTTTTCTTCTGATATTTTTGTGTCTAAATTTCCATTTTCTCCTTGTATTCAGCCACTCATGTAATTCCTTAGCTAGGAAGTATTCAAGGAAGGGTAAATTACCTTCCTATATAAACTCTCTTGTAAACACTTAAAAAAAAAACTCTCTCGGAGGAACTTGTTCCAGGAGACCAACTTTTGTATAGTTTTTGGAAGGAGAAATACAGAGCTCTCTTTGCTTTCCTTTTCTCTCTTCTATTTTCTTTTTCTTGGAAGCCAAACAACCTCTGAGGATGTTTTCCTAGAGGATGAGAGGCTAAACCTTTGGTTTCTTGGAGTGAAGGAAGCTAGGTGAAAAGTCCAGATGCAAAAGTGGAAAACTCTTGTGCATTAAATACAGGTAGTTGGAGTTCATAAATGGCTTCTAAATCTAAAGTTTTAATTTAAATCCCTTAGAATCACTTTGAATGGCCAATACATGATAAGCTTTTAGGTCTCTGTGGATACTTATTGCTAGATCCACATAAGACCATTAGTTATGATGTACGAGCCTTTGGAAAGTGGCTCAAGGTGAAGACCCATAGTGTCTAAAGCCATTAATGGAACTTGACTACCACTTCTATTGACTTTTTATGGATTAAATCTTCATTGTTAAACCTATACCGGTTCGGGAAACAACCATCCTTTATGTTGTTGTCCCCAATGCGAGAAGAAAAATCCGGAATTTCCCACTTTGCATTCTGAACTTGATCCTAGCAATCTTTAGCTCTAGGAGACTTTCTTTCTTCCATTTTTACCTAGTTTTATGTTAGTTTAGTTTCAAACACCACTTTCAAAACAAATTTTCTTTTCTTTTAAACTTTAAGTTTTTGACAAAGGAAATCATCGAACTCAATTTCTAATCTAGAGTCTATCACTGGTAGAGTGAAAACCCATCTTAGAGTTCGACCCTAGAGCTGCTATACTATAGTAGCTTTCACTACAAGAAAAAAGGTCTTCATTGACAGTTTTTCATCGTCAAGATAAGGTATATCTGTTAAGGTAGATCAGTATTCACATATGTCGTCTATGCCAGTGTCAAGAAATGATAAAAGCTAGCTTGACATATGCATAAGTTAAGTAGACCTTATTTCTATCAATGTAGGAATCTTATTAATATGACATATGTTAAAACGTTTCTTCCACTTTAGTCAAGGTTAGGTTAAACATATGTGATGGTTAACTCATTGTTTTGTCAAGATTATATTCAATATATGTTAAGCTTAAGTATGATATATGTCAACGTTGTTTTATATGCTTTTAAATTTAATTTACACATATGTCAAGGATGTTTTTTGTTATTTTTTTTTCAAAGTTGAAATTTAATATGTTAAGGTTCTTTTATTCTTATGTCAAGGAATACAATTTCTTTTATGTCAAGATTTCTTTATTCATATAAAGGAAATTGTTTTATTTCATATCAAGGTTGCATATGGAACATGTCAACATGTTGCCCAAATAATCTGCATCAAAATTGAACCTGTTGTGTGTGTGTCTATATATATATATATATATAAAGTACATGAATGTATAAAATATACTTAAAAAAAAATATGAACATGTAGGCAAATATATTGACAAAAAAAAAAAAAAAACCTTAATATCCTTGCATAATCTTATATTATCTCACATACATCCAAAAAAAGGCATATATGTACCCAAAAATCCAATAGTTATACATGATAAATATAATGTAGCCATGATCTTGTGCCTTCAAAAGTGCTGTAATTGCTGCAAATGCCACCAAATCTTCTGCAAGTAAGAAAAAAAAATCAGTATATGTTTATATTTGAAAGATTAATAAAAGGATATAAACATGTATCCAAATATATTCCCAAACAACCTAACAACTATATAAAATCTTGTTATCTTGTCAAATATATATGAAAAAAGAATAGATATTTACCCAAAAATAATTAAATATCAAGTAGTTGTACATGATAACAAAAATTTATGCATGATCTTCTCCTCTAAAAACTGCAGCACTGCAAATGTCACCTAACCTTTGGCAAGAAAGAAAAAAGTAACATTATTTTATATTTATTAAAAATTCAATGAAAAAAAATCTACATCCAATGTATATTAAACATGTCACCTAATCTTTTGCAAGTATGAAAAAAAAACAACATTATTTTATATTTGTGTTTGAAAGTTCATTAAAAAGATATAAATATGTATCCTAAATATATCAAAATGTATCCACAAACAACCCAGCAAGTATACATGATCTTATACTATTATCAAATAGTCCAAAACATAGTTCTGAACCAAGATTAGAACACTAGATGTATCCACTCATGACTACTATCTACCACTCATTTTCATCCAATTCCACTCATAGTGAGAAACTCGATTCAATTAGTCCAAAACTGCATGCAGCAGTGACTAAACATGGGTTTGAATCCAATCTTCCTGTCATGAATTCTATACTAGACATGTATTGCAGGTGTAGTTGTTTCTCTGAAGCAAATAGATATTTCTATGAAATGAATCAAAGGGATTCGATCACATGGAACACCTTGATTGCGGGATATGAAAGATCCAATCCAACTGAGACATGTAAATAGTCCTTTATCTGATGCCACCAATATTTGATTCTTTGTTTAAATATACTTAAAGTATTCTCAAAACTGTGTTTGCTTGCTATTTTCACAGCAAGAAACTTGTTGACTAGCTTGCCAAAGAATATTGGAAGGCTTTCACGTCTCATTCGTCTTGACTTTCATCAGAACAGTTAGTGAATCTAGTCTCTACAAGGTTTTTCCAGTACGTATGTAAAGTTTTAGAGGAATTAATAGTGGTTTTTAAGTATATTCTTTTATCTGAACTATTTTTTCTCAACTCTTCTAATGTAACATGTGCATCTGAGTTATGCGGGAATTTCATCAATACCAGCATCAATAAAGGGTTGTTGTTCCCTTGCAGAGTTTTATATGGGGTCATATTCTCATTCCTTGTTGCAAAAAAATTTAGATATTTGGGAGTGTCTGGTGTACGTAGATTTTCTTTCATTTTAAATCTTTTTATATTTGATATTCATCTAGTTGTTGTGGCTTCAAGTTTCAAGAATAATGTGTTGTCTTTGCTACCAGCAGAGATTGGGGCACTTTCTCTTTTAGGGACATTAGATCTTCACCCAAACCAGGTGGGTAGACATTCTATATTCAGTTTAAGTATAAAATTTATCCGACCAATGTCAAATTCTTCTGAGACTTCGGATATACCCTCTTTGAGTGATTTATCCTACATGTTATTTCTTCTTATCTTAGTTAGCTTCACATTTACCAGCATTATGGCTGCCTGCGTGATGTTAGCATTTTTGGAATTGTGGACAACAGATTCATGGGAGGATTATTCGAAGAGCCTTGATGGGAATTTGGCCTTGTCTAATGCCCTTATAGACATGTATTCCAAATGTGGAAATATTGTTGATTTGTACCAAGTTTTTGGGGGTATGTCTCGTAGAGATTTGGTTTCTTGGACTACCATGATGATTGGGTATGAAACTCATGGGTATGGAGAAGAGGTTGTTGAATTGTTTGACAAGATGGTCAGGTCAGATATTAAGCCTGACTAAGTCTTGTTTATAGGCATTCTTAGTGCTTGCAGTCATGTTGGACTTGTAGATGAAGGCTTGAGATATTTTAAATTAATGGTGGGTGATTATAACATTAGTCCAGACCAGGAGATTTATGGGTGTGAAGTGGATTTGCTAGGATGTGCTGGGAAAGTTGAGGAAGCTTATGAACTCATAGAGAGCATGCCATTCAAGCCTGATGAGTGCGTTTGGGGCCATTTCTTGGAGCTTGTAAAGCACACAGGTTTCCCAATTCCATAAAATTAGCTGCTCACAGGATATTGGATCTGAGGCCTAATATGGCAGGGACTTATGTGATGCTATCAAATATATATGCTGTTGATGGTAAGTGGGGGAGTTTGTAAGACTGAGAAAGTTGATGAAAAGAATGGGAAATAAGAAGGAGACTGGTAGGAGCTGGGTCGAGGTAGGAAATCATGTCTATAGTTTTGTTGTTGGGGATGAGGTGGGCCCCAAAATAGAGGGGATATAATCAGTTCTGGAAAATTTGATTGGGCATATGAAGGAATCAAGGTATGTTCCTGATTTAGATTGCTTGATATATGACTTAGAAGATGGCACTTGAGAAGCAGTTGAAGTCCAAAAGGTGAGAAAACCATATACAAATGGGGGATTGAAGAGAGTCATTTGATTTTTATAACAACCTCGAAGTGGGTACTAGCAAGAAAGTTTCGAGGTGAATTGACCTTTCCCATCTTTGTAAGAGATCTTATTTTATTATAACAGAGAAGAAGAATGATCTGTAGTAATAACATGATGGTGTGTAACAAATAAGACATCTTATCAGATCAGCAAAGACCATTGTTTGTATATACAAAATTCATAATGTACTTATCTATGACTTAATTTGTACTACAACACATTAATAACCAAAGAGAATGCATTGAAAGATTATTCTTCAACTTACTTGTTTGTGAGTGCCCTTTGTTGTTTGGGACAACTTCTAGGACTGCAGCTTTAGATTTTGATAACATGTTTACAACCTCACTCCATGGATGTGAAATGAAAGACAAGATGTGTTATTTAAAATGCATACCATGTAGGACTAGACATTCAACTCCTAAACCAAATTCAAGTTGATACGATCTTTGAAAATTTTGAATCTCAAATTTAATCACTAACAAGGAGCTAACCTTAACTTGTTATGGCATTGGCAAACCAAAAACTAATATGATGAGAGGAGCTTTCCTTCCATGGTGAACACCATTTCAATGGAGAGGAAGAGTGGCACTTTCCTTTATGTTGGATAACATTTCTATGAACCTGCAAGATTAACAAAAGGTAAGGTTAAACTCATTTTGTAGCATTACTAAGACAGCCAAAGTAAAATCTGCTTTAGATAGATTATGTATCATTTTTATTCATAAAATCTACATCCAATGTATATTAAACATGTCACCTAATCTTTTGCAAGTATGAAAAAAAACAACATTATTTTATATTTGTGTTTGAAAGTTCATTAAAAGATATAAATATGTATCCTAAATATATCAAATGTATCCATAAACAACCTAACAAGTATACATGATCTTATAATATTATCAAATATATATATATATAAGATATTTACTAAAAAAACCAAAAATTAAATAATTATGCATGATACCAAGAATTTATACATGATTTTATACTCTAAAAATTGCAAAGTGCTACAAATGCCACCCAACCTCTTGCAAGAAAAAAAAAAAACATTACTTTAAGTCTATATTTGAAATTTTACTAAAATGATATTAACATGTACCAAAATTTATGCGAAAGAATCCAACAAACATACATAATAAAAAAAATATATGAATTAGTACTTTCATCAAATGTATCTTTTAAAAGATATAGGTATGTACCCAAAAGTATCCAAAACTTCAGCATCTATGCATGACATAAGATCTTACATATGATCTTGTCATCTCAAAATTGCAACAACTGCAAATGTCACCGAAACCTTGCAAAAGAGAAAAGATGCAACATTAATTGAAATTTATGTCTGAAATTTTATTAAAAAATTATAAATTAACATACCCACTATACTTGGTCTAAGATAAGAGTGCTAAAAATGAGACCCATTTAGATCTCACTTCATCTAACTCAGCTCGTGAATAGGTTTTTTTTCCTTCAAACTAAAATATATGACAAGAGAAAATATGTTATTGTGAAACATTAAATATATGTATAAGTTCTCATGTACTTATGAAAATACATAGGCAGATAAACCTGAGATGTTAAGAGACTTCTATTTGCAATTATGTCTCGCATGTATCGCATGACAAAATATCCGCACATGACACCATCCAACTGTTTGGGCCCCTATGAGCAAAATTATAGCAACAAAATTTCACAATAAAATATGACATCATATAAATTTGGTCAATTTTTTCATCATTCACATTTTAAATTTAAAAAAGGAATGAATGACATAATGTTAGTTTCAAGTAAAATTTGCACCTAAATTATACTCAATACATGTCTAGCATAATACCTTAAGCTCCCATGTTTACAACTTGGAGGGTTAAATTAGGTAAAATATAAGAATGTACAATACCATGTATATGTGAAATATGGAGAAAAAAAAATGAATAGATAAAGGTAATGATTAATTATATTTATTAAGAATAGTGATTAACTTTAAAAAAATATAATAGTTAACTTTTGTCTATGTGAGAATATCCCTTAGAAAAGATCATGACTTTGAAGACTTCATTAAGGTAAATCAATCAAGCTTCAAGAGCAATTATCGATAATATATTTGGAAATATGTACTATTAACCTCATTTTACATCTCATAGATTGACATTATAGAAGAGAAATGCAATTAGTAATTATAAGGAATAAATGTTTTACATATGAACAATTTGATTGAAGATGGATAAAAGAGTAAAGAGTTTTGATTAAAGAGAGAAAGAGAGAGAGAGAGGTTGTGCCTTACAAGAAACATCTAAACTAAATATAGGATGTATATAAGACATACTAAGGTTAAAAGAAAGATATAAAGAACAACTCACACCTAAGTAACATGATCAAAGCTATCTAAAGGATCCCCATTGCTTCCTTACCCACACACACATCTAAATTGTTCTAAAGGATTGTAAATGCTATGGATATAGTGATCAAAATTTAATAATTGTTCTTCCTATGACCAACATTTCAAATTGACTAATTATGTATATATTAATTTTTTTATGCTTGAATTTTCTAAGGTTTGATCTTCCACATCATAATACAATTGAAAAAAGTATTCTAGTCATGCATTTTTAAAAAAAGTTTACTATTTTTCTTCTAGTTTCTATTACTATTTCTTGAAATATTAATTGTAGAAGGTAAAAATGGATCATAAATCTTTCAATCACATGAAAAAATGGGTTTGTTCTTTTTTAGTACTACTTCATTAATTAATAGTGGAATAATGGACATATGAGTACATTGTATTCATAGCATTTTAGATTATATTTTCGTAAGGTAGTGAAACAAACATATATGGTATCCTTCTCAACTCAAGTTAGAAATAGGAAATAATAACAAAAACAATTATAAACTAAGAAAATTCATATATATATATATATATAGATTTATATTCATGTGAGAGAAAGCCATATAGAATCTTTACATTTCAAAAATCAAGTAAATTTTCATTCAAGAAAGCAACTTAAATGTAGGTAAGTCTTCAAAAAGTTTTGGAGAAAAAAAAAATAACCTCAACAACCATCCACTTGAGCTCTTTTTAGATCCTTTCTTCTTTTGAGATACAAAATTCGAAACCCCCTACAAAAAATAAGATTACATTAGTGTTTGTTTGAGATATGAAAACTAAAATTATGGTAGGCTTACATGTTCACAATATCTTTTATATCTTGGTATGGTGTTGCATTGCGAGTCTAAATAGTAGACTATTTGTGCTTTGAGGTCAATTACAGCAAAACCCAATGAAACCTACAATATATTAATATATAATTTAGATAAATAGCATTTATAAGGCTAAGAAATTAAAAACAATTATGATTAACAAACTTACCTTGGGTTATATGGAAGAAAACCAAGTTTGCCAATTTGGAGTCAATTAGGTGATTAGCAATGAACCTTGCTCTTTTTTCAATTTGGTGGGGCTATTGTTCCAGCCTTGGACACCATTCCTGGATGAATAAATATAATTTTCTCCTGTAGTGTCTCATCCAGATGTTCATGGCAACCGCCTAATGAAATATCACCCAATTTAGAATTACTTGACAAAAAAAAAAAAAAAAAAAACAACTTCTACTTATTTATATCATGAATGTAACATAAAGATTTACAACAAAATCTCACCAAATATAGAAACATATGCAATTCATAGTCACTCTTTGCAGAAATTACATCATTCATTTCACTTGTCAAGAGGAAAGTTTGAAATTTCATCCCAAAAACATTGATTGGAAAGTCAACTTTGGGTGCCGGTTTACCCTCCAACATTGCTGAAACTGTTTTAGAAAATAATTGTACATCTCTAGGATTCTCTTATTTGATTTTCTTTGGGGATGCTTGTATCTTCTTCATTTTATTCTTCCTCTTGCCAACATCCTAAACACATAAATAGATGCATGACATTAAAATGAAAAATAAAGAAAACCAAGAGTGTAGGAAAATTTAACTCAACTTTGAAAGTTTGGGTATAACGTTATTCACCTCATCATCATCATTTATCACAAATGCAATAGGCCACAAAACCTCATATCCAACACCTCCCTTGTTGTCCTAATGTTTTCAGAAAGTGGGAATGGAAGAAGTGCATTAGGTTGAAGAGGGTAAAGGATGACCACTAATATATCAACACCATTAATGGAAATATGTGAATCTCGTAAATAAGTTCCATATGCAACAATGTTATCTGTCAGTTTCAAGAGCTAATTGCATTTATAAACTGTAAAAACATATTTTGTAATCCTTAGTCTTTCATTATAGTTATTTTATAATTGTTTTATAAATTTAACTTAGAAAAAGGCATATATACCTGAGTTAGTGGAAAGCTTTTGAGTCCTTGTGCTGATAGTTCTCCACATGAGCACTATCATCAGTCTTCCCTCCTATTTCTTCATGTTGCAACAATTGTTTCCTTATGTTTGTGTTGCTCACTTCAGAGCGGGGTGTGAAGGGTTCTTTTTTTCCAGCTTTCAAAGCAATGATCTCCTCTTCCAAGCTCTTGACTTTCTCCATTAACATTCTTTGACATTCCTCCTCTTCAAGAGTTTTTGTGGGTTTTGGTGTGTTGAAGAATTGTTTGGGTTTTTTTTTTTCCACCTTTTCCTCTAACCGTCCAGATGCTCTAATGTACCCAATGCTAAAGTGAGGATATCCTTTTGGCCAACACATGTGATCTTCCCTTCCTAACAGCCTTTGTCAACTCATCTCCAAAAAAATATAAGATACTTCAAAAGTCATATTAAATAAAAAAAAAAAACAAATGAAATTGACTAAAACTAAGTATAAGGTTTGACAACTTACAATCTTTTCCACTACAGGCCTCGTAACTTCATCATATTCACCTTTTTTCAATCTTGCTAGCTTCACAAGACCCATCTATCAATAGGTTTCCTCAGAACCTGTCTTTTGCATCTATCAAAAAACAAAAAAGTGAAGTAATTAAACTTTACAAAAGTAAATGTCCAACAAGATAAAATACACTAATTCAACTTACCAATTCTTCTTGAAGTCCTGCATATCCTTTCCTACTCACTCAATGAATATAAATGTATTTTGCCCTTCTTTCTTTTCCTTTTTTTGATTTAACTTGAAAACTCTTTTGACAACCTATTAGCCACTAACTTTCTCCAGTCTTCAATTGGAATGTAATTATATAAGTTGGTGGCTGCAAAAGATACTCGGGCTTATCCTTATAAGGCAGGATATACTCTTTTGTCAATCTGTGCCTGAACGACCTAAAGCTAGTCCCAATGGATGCTATGACGTTTGCTATTCTCATCAACCAAGAATGCACCCTAAAATATAAGATCTTGATTATTTACACAAAATAAAGGAAAATAATTTCATTAGATTACTACATACTTTATAGAAGATATTGGTTATTTAATAATCATGTCAATCTACACAAAATATAGAAAAATAATTTCAATAGATTTCTATATACCTTAACGCAATCCCATAATTTCTCCTTCAATTCCACAAGCACTACTCTCCAATCAGTATGATAAACTGGCACCATGGTTCGTGCTAACAACCCATGTATGATACAAGCTTACATATCCCTCACCATCCCTCACCATCATCATTATATTGAATGTCAATTTTTAGTCCTTTACTTCTCTTTTTAGCAATTTTCAGGTTTTAAAGTTGGGCCTCTTAACTTTTTGGTGAAGTAATCTTCTGTTTTCCTTCCTTTTCATCCATCTACATGACAATCCAAAGACTAATGATTAAACTCATAAACATAATACATACATAATATATATATATATATTATCTTACATTCAAAAGTAAAACATGATTTTTATAGTTAACCTGCTTTTTATCTCTTCTTGTGAGCCATTCATAAAAATGTAGCACTTTTCTCCCAAGTTCCCAAATAATTCAGAATTAGGCAATAATAAACAACATTGAAATGTATCTCAACTAAATCTAAAGAAATTAGTTACGAAATGATTTCATAAGTATGAATAAATCATTGTTGTACAAACTTTGCAATACATGAAAATTAATCTTAAATGTTGATTATGAAATATGCATAAAATTAATAGGCTAATCTATTGCTAAACCTCAACAACAACATATCATCGAGTTTAAAGAAAATTACCATGACTTATCTTATAAAACACCACACCACACACACACCACACATTCTACCATTATAGCTTAGTTAAATTACATCTATTTTAGTCACTACTGTTATAAGGTCCTAATTGGAATGCATGTTTCTAGTTAGGATGCAATACTCATAAAATGAAGTTTAAGAGTGTGGGTTGAGGATGCATTGCAAGGTGTTTGATTTTCCTACTATTAAGCATATAAGTATTAATCATATGTAATGAGATGTGGTTGCCTTAACTTTAATGATTCTAGGATACATGGCTTCACTTACACAATATTGAGGATGGAGTAATGTCACTAATAGTTAACAATAACAAACCAAAGACTACATTCGTTGAAGTAAAATAAATTGAAGAAGATTTTCTCTAAATTCACATAAAGTCAAAAATCCACCAAATTCACATTAATGAAACTTTATTTGAATTTTTAAAACTAATGTTATTCAATTACACAAAAATTGCAACTTGATCAATTATCTCTCAAAAGTTTTGTTCTCTAGCATAAACAAGTGACCTAAAACAAAGGAAGGAGCAAGAAAATAAAAATTATGGTATTCATACACCGTTTCAGTTGGAAATAAGAATATTCAACTATCAATTAAAACATATTTTTCCATTGTTAGGTGACTCCTAACAAAGATCAACTTCATATAAGGTAGGTTGTTATTATGTTTACAGTTAATTCATATATGTTATTTATTAATGTTTCAAACCGGTTCATTATGGGTTGGTGGATTCAATCTATCTTCCCATAAAACCTTTTGCTTTGTTTTGCATAGTACGTAGTTTAACACTTTGATTTAAAGTTTTTAATTCAAATCTATGGAAACCTTCAATGCAATTACCCCTTAAATTATTTAAAAGTTGAATCAATATGAAATAAGTGAGTAATGGCTTTATCTTGTCTAATATTAAATTAAACATACAATATCAACATATAAGCAACATTTATTTAACTACATATCAATTAAGCTCAAATGAAAGTTCAAACTATTCAAAATATATAAATATGATGCTAACTACATTTATTTAGAATAGCTTAGCAAGTATATAATAATAAAAATATATTTGACAAGAATAAAATAAAAACATAAAATTGTTGAGCATCATATTGTATATTAACAATAACTCAAAAATCACATAATACACTTAGTAATCACAATCACAACCAAAAAAAAGTATTAAGCTTAATTTTCAATCCAAATCCCCTCACAATTAGTACGCATACAAATTTCATCATAATCTTCAACTTCATCAAAAGACTTAATATTAGGCATCCCATTCGCAAATGGGTGATGCTCCATACAATTGTCAGCTATGTTGTCATCACCTTCTATGTCAAACGACTCCATTTTTTGCCTTGATAATACAATAGACCATCTTGGATCAACTTGATCTTCTACATAAAAAACTTGTTGGGCTTGCGTTGTCAAAATGAAAGGATCTGATTTATGTCCTATCTTGCTCAAATCAACTAATGTAAAACCAAGCTCATCAACTTTGACACCATTCTTGCTATCAACCAATCACACTTAAAAACACAAATGTTAAACATGTTATAATCAAGGTCCCATATCTCTGTGATAATCCCATAAAAACACATGTCACCAAGCACAGGATTCTTATCTTTGGAACTTGCAATTTGCATGGTCGATGCCACAATACTAACACCACTGTTTTGGTTGACTCGTGCCTCATCACGGTTCTTGATGTGGTAACAACAACCATGAATGATATATCCAGGGTACGTAAGAACTTGTTGTCTTGGTCCTTGTGCAAGCCACTTAAGTTCCTTTTCAATAGGTTCTTTCTTACTTGTGTCATCTACAACCTATAAGGTTCATTAATGATATGTAATTTAATGTAATTTAAATTTTGTAGGCATTAAATTTTAAGGGGAGTATGAATAGTTTCATACCTTTTTTCTAAGCCAATAACTAAATGTGCGCACATGTTCATCCTCTAGCCACTTCACTCTCTTTGATTGACGAGGATATTTTGTCTTCAAATATTTCATATGTTCATTATCAAGCAAAAATAGGCAAGTCGTGGTTTGTATAAACATTAGTTAGAATTTTAAAATCAAATATTCACATATATGACACTTAATAAACGGTTGTACAATGGTTGTATTTTGTAGAACATAATGATGTGCTTGCTCCACCAATTTGTAATCATGAATAGTTATTACACGACCACCAAGTAATGGTTTCCCACATTTCCATTAATCTTTCATACTAAAAGGAATCCTAATTGCATCCATGCCCGATAAATACTCTATACAAAACTCTAAGGCTTCCTCTGCGATATAGCACTCAGCAATACACCCTTCTGGACGATTATGATTTCGAACATAACCCTTGAGGACTTTCATGTACCTTTCAAATGGGTACATCCATCTCATATACACTGATCCACATAATCTAACCTCTCTTTACCAAATGCACTGTTAAATGAAGGATGATGTCAAAGATGGAAGGTGGAAAATACTTCTCTAACAAGCACAAAGTCACCACTATGTCCTGTTGTATATCATTCAATCTTGACACGTCCACCACCTTTGCATAAAGTGCATTAAAGAAAAAACACAATCTTGTAATGGCATATCTGACATGCTTAGGCAACACGGATCTTATTGCTATTGGTAGTAGTTGTTGCATAAGTGCATGATAATCATGGGACTTAAGACCATTAAGCTTTAGCTCTTCCATGGACACAAGGTTTCTAAAGTTTGAACAATAACCTTCTGGAACCTTCAAATCAGCTAAAGTCTGCAATACTATTTTCTTCTCCTTTCTACTAAGAGTATAGCATGCAAGAGGAAGATAAGTTCACTTCAACCCAAACCTTGGTGCTAAGTCAGGCTTAAGCCCATTTTTAGAAGATCAGGTCGAGACTTTACTCCATCCTTTGTTTTACCTGGAATGTTAAGTAAAGTTCCAATGATGCTCTCGTAAACATTCTTCTCTATATGCATGACATCCAAGTTGTGTCGGATATAAAAATATCTCCAATATTCAAGTTCAAAAAATATAGACTTCTTTTTCCAGCAACTTGTCGGATTAGCAAAGGATTCACATTGTTTAGCCTTTTTTTTCCCCCCATGAGTTATGAATCATATCAACCTTTGTAAATATTTCATCTCCAGTAAGTTCTTTTGGAGGTAACCTAAACTCTTGTTCACCATTAAATGCCTTCTTTTGCTTTCTAAATGGATGGTTGCATGGAAGAAATCTTTATGCCCGGTGTATGAGTTCTTATTCCCATGTTTTAGCCAATGTGAATTTGTTTCTTCACCACATATTGGACAAGCATAATATCTCTTAACGGTGCAACCAGACAAGTTTCCATATGCAGGGAAATCATTAATCGTCCATAACAAAATAGCCTTTAATGTGAAGAACTCTTGTTAATGTGCATCATAGGCTTTCCCCCCTACCTCCCACAATGTTTTCAAATCATCGACTAATGGTGCCAAATAAACATCGATATCCTTACCAGGTTGTTGTGGTCCTGATATTACTAAAGATAACATCATAAATTTCCTCTTCATGCATAACCAAGGGGGAAGGTTGTAAGTTATTGTGAGAACAGGCCAACAACTATGCCTACCGGTCATGGAACTATGAGGATTGATACCATCTGCTGAAATGGCAAGTCTAAGGTTCCTACAATCTGAAGCAAATTCAGGCCACATTTGGTTTACTAGTTGCCATGTTGGGGAATCCACTGGGTGTCGAAGTTTACCATTATTTTCTCTTCCTTGTGCATGCCATTTTAGGTCTTTCGCTATTTTGGGAGATTGAAACATCCTCTTAAACCTAGGGATGGGTGGGAAATACCACAACACTTTTGCAGGAATCCTCTTAGTGTTTCTTGCCCCTGCCTTGTTTACCTTCCACCTTGACGTTCCATAAGTAGAACATGAAGATGCTTCATTTAACTCATTCTTGTATAGTATGCAATCATTTGGGCATGCATGTATCTTTTTGTATTCCATCCCTAATGCATTCAATGTTTTCTTTGCCTCATACATGGATAAGGGCATCTCATTGTTGACCGGGAGCATATCCCCTAATATTTGGAGTAAATCTGAAAAGCTTTTATCTGACCACCCATACCGTGCCTTCACATTGTACAATTTAACTAGTGCAGAAAGTTTTGTGAACTTTATACAACTAGGATACAAAGGTTTTTCAGCATCTTCAAGCAATTTTTTAAATGACATTAGGTCTGTCATAAACTCATCTTCTATAGCATGAACCAGTTCTACTGTACTAGCAACGTCACCACAATCCATCGTGTCATAACGTTGTGCCATTTCAGTTGGTTGGCTACTAGTAGGACCTGCTTCTCCATGCCAATACCATGTACAATAACTTTGGTCAATTCCATTGAAAAACATATGTTCCCAAATCTTGTTAGGTGTATGATGTATTAAGTTTCCACATCGCATACAAGGACAACGAATTCCACGTTGATTGGGACAATGTTCTAATGCAAAATTAATGAAGTATTCAACTCCTTCCTCGTACTCCCTTGACATTCTATCTTTAGACATCCAACTTCGATCCATTCTATGATTCAAATACACAATGAATTAATCATGAGGAATTTTAACATTAGAATCAACTTGTTAAGAGTAAGGGCTCTTTCTCCATGCATTAGACCTTTTTTTTTTGTCTACAAAAGTAATTGTTTTAACACTTTTGAAATGTTAATGTTGTATCATATATCAAAAGGATTCATCATGTAATATATCCATGTTGTCTACAAGTATATGAAAGTGGGGTGGTTAATTATAAAAATTGTCTTATTCAATTCATGTCATTGTAGTTAATGCCACAAATTATCAATTTAAAATTTCTATTACTTCATGATATTTCATCTTATTAAATACATTTAATTTCATTACGTATTGAACCAAAGTAATAAATGTGGTTCTCTTATAGAATTATGATCCTATCTAGTTGATGTGCTACCATGCAAATGAGAAATAAATATATCTTACATTTGTTTAAGTCTTTATTCACTCTCGAATCATCAAAGATAATTTATTATGCATATTTCTGTAAAATTAAAATAAAATTATATATCAAAATATTAAACCAAGAAACATAATTAACTCTCATGATTCTATCTTGTTAAACTAATATCAACTTATACTACATGTCTTATGCATTCTAACATCTCCAACTTCCTAGTTTAGGTGGTGGTTCCTATCCCATATAGGAATACATAATCCCTACATGTCAACTACTATTCTGTTTCGTTTCATTTTAGAAAAATTTCGACAGCATTTCCTTATAGTTCTCCAAGTACACAAAATGGAGAAGGCATATTATTCAGCCTTGTCCAAATATGCACCCAGAGAACAAAAGGAACGAATGTCGAAATTTCTAAAAAATGAATGAAGCATAAGAGCGTAACTTCAAAGATATTATGTTTTCCTTATATTGTCCAATTCGATAATTCAAGCATCATTTGTAGAAAAAAAGTCTCATTCACATGCTAGACTAAGTTAGAAGTTGTCAACTTCAAACTAGTTCATCAATGAACCATTTGCATTCTTTGACAACTTAAATGTCCTTAGCATGTAATAAGAGAAATTTTTGTCATACAAGGATGCTAGAATGGGAAGTCTAATGTTTCATGCATGAACTTATTTAAATTCTATCTAAGTATCCTTAACACATTAAAATGAAATACATTTAATTCCTTTAACATATTTGTTATTTGCCTAGTAGCGGAAAAAAGAAATATATTTACTTGAAAACTCATGACTAGAGAAATTTAATTACACTTGGCCACAAACAAACAAAAGTTAATATTAAAAATATAAAGTCATCAACGTCACATTCAATGGAATCAAATTAAATCAAAAGTAAACCCACCCACTAGACCAAATCTACTAACCATCAAATAACTCAACTACAAGTTTGATTATATATGTTCAATTTCCTTTAAAAAAAATGAAGTATTGACAAGTTAGAGTTTCATGGGAAAGTATAGAGAGAGAGAAACAAGAGAGAGTAAAGAATTACCTTAACAAGACTTGTCCCTTGAAATTGTCCTCTAGTGATTGAGAAACTAAAAAACTAACCCATGATTAGGAGGACCTGCATTTTTGGTACAAGGATATGAACTTTTAAACAACAAATAGAACATCAATATCCATTAAAACTCTTAGTTCTTTTTCCCTTTGCTTGTTTCCTTTTTTCTTATCCAGGTTTCATGTTTCTTGTTCTACAGTTTGGATAAAAAGATAGGATCATCATTACGTACCCATGCAGTTTGAGAAAGCTTTGCTTATTTCTACAATGGGTTGGTAATTGTGGACCATTATTACATAGCAACAAAATATTTTATAATGAATTTTGTAATAAATAAATTAGAATTATAAAATATCCATTTTAATTTCTTTATGATATTTATTTTATAATATTTTTCTTTTAATAATTTTAGAATTTTCATATTTAATGTTTATCTTTTTCATATAAACAATTTTTTATTAATAAATAATTTTACCATAAAATTTGTCATGTTTTTTAATAAATTGTTTATCATTGCTTTCATAATAATTATAAATAAAATACTATTTCAGAGAGAAATATCATTAATCAGCCGGCTCCAACACAAAATTCGTAACCAATAATTGGTCCACAGAAATTTTGGTAAATTTTCCAAAATCTATCTGATATTTCGATATTAATCGGTATTTTTACCGATTTTTCAGAAAATTTACCAATATTTCCTACTAGTCCAAGCCACGCACAGGATACAAAATTGTCCGTTTTTTTTTTTTTTTTTTTTAAAAAGACATAACATGCTATTCAATAATATGACCATGATTTGCAGGTAAAGGTTGAGTTTTTCAGCCTGCCTCAAAAATCGTGGAGTTGGGGTTCATAATATTTAAATCCAATGGCACAAAAGCTAAGAGACACCCTTACAACACATCCAGAAACCACACAGAGCAAAGAAAAAAGCTTTTTTTTTTTTTTTATGGTTTTCCATGGGGGTTTTGCATGGATTGTCTCCGAAATCAACAGAGGAAGAATCTTCCTGGAAATGGAATGGGTGATGGATTTTCATGGGAATCAAATGGGGATTGCAATAATAATAATAGTAATAATAAACTTATTAGATTAGTACCTGCGTTGAATGAGAGTGGCAGAGGAAACAATGGCCTTTTTGGGAATTCTCTCTTGTGGAAGGCAACTTCAATGAGAGTGGCAGAGGAAACAATGGCCTTTTTAGGGATTCTCTCTTGTGGAAGGCAACTTCAAAAATGGCTTCTTCATGGCTGAGTCAGAGGAAGTGGGTGGCTTTTTTATTTTTAGATTTAGTACAAAAAAAAAAAACAACGAAACAAATTATGAGACATTTCGCTTGATGAAATCAGCAATTTTGCTTTCTAAAGGCCATATTTTAGAAATTAAAATTAATTTCATAAGATAATTTATTAATAATTTTAATAAATCTCAAATAAAATATTTGATATAAATTAATTTCATTTTTCATTTAAAATGTAATAAAACATGTTATGATAAAAGTATTTTAAAATTTTGAAAATAAATATTGTCTTCAACAAAATAGGCTCCCTTCATCTAACAATATGATAGAACCATATCGATCTTCATTTTGATACTAAGTCCTATTGCAATGTCATATGTATAAATTATTTTTATTCAATAAAAACAAATATTTTTTAACTCTATTCTAACTTTATACATTTCCAAAATACATATTTATTATTCTTAAAATTGAAATATTGAATCTACCGATATATGTTTGTTTATCTATGTTTTTTTCTTTTTATCACATCTATGTCAATTATACTTACAAAATAATTTCAAAATGTGTATTCTTGCTTATTTTATCATTTTTACAATTTTCCAAGCATTCCTATGAATGTTAAATAATTTTTGCTCCACCCATATTTGTGAAAAAATATTCATTGATATTTTTCTGATATTTTCGATATATCCCTAAAATTGAAGTACCAATATATGCGTAATTATTGATATTTTTATCCTTGATTCTAATTATATATATAAAAAACATTTAAATATATAGCAGCAACTTTTTATGGATTTTTTTTTCCGCTTTTTATTTATTTTTTTCTCCACCGATTGTGTGGTAATGTTCAATATTTTGACAAGCTATAAGTAGCTAACAATTTAGGGATGATGATTGGAGAGATGACATTTTCTCCACTATCCTATAGCCTATAAGTAGTCTTCCACTTCCCATCTAGCATGCAGCATTTAAGCACTTGATAGTTAGGATGCTGATGACGTGACTCCACTACCTCCAAGGCTCTACTCTAAACTTTTCCAACATTGCCTTTACACTTGCAGGATGTTAGGAATCAAGGAGCACCAGCTGGACACGAATCAGCTGAGACACCAATTGGGCATGAATCAAATGGCGCCGTTACCGGGGATGGTGCCACTTTACAGTGATATCACCTTTCTAGAGTACTAAGTTTGGTGACTTTTCTTTTCTTTTTACTAACTATTTTTATTTGTTTATTTTTCTTTGTTCACATTTTAGTATACCTTTTATTTAGTTTTTAGTTTACCTTAATTTTTTTTCTTTGAATTGTTTTTCTTTTGTTTTCTTTTGTTTTCTCTATTGTGCATGCCATATTGAATACGAGATAGCAGAGACTACCATGAACTTCATGAGTTATGTGGCTGAAGTTTCAAAAGGTTGATCTGCCCACATGTAAGCTTGAGCATAAGGTAGAGAGTGAAACAGAGAAAGAAAATAGGGAGGAAATCAAAGGAAAGAAAAAGGGGAAAAGTATAGAGAAAGATGACTATATAAATGAAGAACCATAGAGGATAGTCATCAAGGAAGAATTGATGAAGAAACACATGCCTCCACCTTTCCCCCAAGAGAAAATCATACAAAGCAAGCCCCAAGTGAGAGATGCAAACTTCATATGGGATCTGGGCAAGCTAAATCAGGATCAAATTTTTTGATGGACTTAGTCTTTTTAAAGACTAGCTACTCCATATCTTTTTGTTTTTTTTTTTTTTTTTACCTGTTTTAATTTTGATTTCAATGTTTTAAAATTTGATTTAAATGCTTTAATTTTGATTTCAATGCTTTAATTCTAATTTGTTTTGATGTAATATAGGTTTTTGGATAATCAAAATTAGGAGGAATTGCAAAAGAAATTGAAGGAAAATCGTTTGGAGCAAGAAAAGTGCAAAACAGGGTAAAAACAGGGGTCTGCGAGATTTCGCCGCCTCTACAAAATCGACACTTTGCTGCGAAACCATTTCGCAGCCTCAGGCCCCTCTCTGCGAAAATTTTCGCAGCTGCAAAACCACTTTTGTCACACGAGTGCCATTTTGCAGCACAGTACCCTTATTTCGCAGCTGCGAAATCCAAAAAAAAAAAAAAAAAAAGCCAATTTTCGCAGCTGCGAAACCAACTTTTGGCACACGAGTGCCATTTTGCAGCACAATGACCCTCATTTCGCAGCTGCGAAACGGCTGCGAAATCCCAAAGCATAAAAACTTCCAATTTCGCAGCCAAAGCTCCATTTCGTAGGGTATTTCGAAGCTGCAAAACCACTTTTTGGCACACGAGTGCCATTTGGAAGCCTCATACACTCATTTCGCACCTGCGAAATGGGCTGCGAAAATGACCTTTAGGTTGCGAAATGGTTTGCGAAAATGCCACTTTGCTGCGAAATGATCTCTAAGCTTCGAAATGGCTGCGAAATCACCTCCAAGTGTCGAAATGGCCTTCAAATTGCAAAATTGACTTGCAAAATGGAGGGAGGTTTGCAAAAACACCTTGCAAAGCCAAAGGAAGTTGCTAAAATGCCAACAGAGCCCCACGACCATGCATATGAAGAGGAGAGCCCCGCGCACCCTGAGATCACACACATGAAGCCTTTCACTTCATTTCTGACCTCCTTAAACCATCAAATCCCATAGCTACCAACTGAGAGCTCCAGTTGAGGAGACTATGCCATCTAAGGAGACTACCAGAACAGAAGTCAAAATCCTGATCCAATCCACTCAAGAGGCCACCACAGATGCATCAGCTCCACATGACTCTACCATTACTTGATCATCTCTTTATTTTTTGTATTTACTTATTATATTAGTATACATAATTCCATGTTTTGATGTCTTATATTCTGGGATTGGATGTATTACTGATGATACATCATATATAGACATCAATTCTTGTTTAAACTTGACATTTTTCTATTTTCTCTACTCACTGATTCTTTTGTTTTTTTTTTGAAACATGTGGTTTCTCCTATATGACTCAGACTCCATGTCACAGAGGTACCACTTCCTTCATATTTTTTAATCGCTTTTGTCACATTGAGGACAATGTTCAGCTTGGTGGGGGGAGAGTTAAGGAAGTAAGTATTGCTATTAATGCTAAGTTATTTTGGTAATTTAGTTGCTTTTTGTTTAATTTTTAAAATTTTTAAGTTTTTTATTCTACTCTCCATGGTTATTAAGGAAAAATTTTCAAAACTAAAATGGGAGAAATTGAATTTTTGTCTTTTTAATTGACTTAGATTTTGTATTATGCTTATGAAAATTGATGAATTGTTGAAACTTCTTTTGAATTCAACCTTAGTTCTTCCACTTTAAGCTATCCACACATTGTGCACAATAGGTTCCGATTATAAGATGAAAAACTATTTCCCTCTTGAGTTAGGAAAATTTTAGACTTGGTACCTTTGACCTCATTTAATAGTGTTGGGACACATTGTAAAAGAAAGAAAGAAAAAATGTTTGCTTGCCTTGAAACCCGAGCAAGGTCTGAGGGGTATATGGTGAAAATCTTTAAAACCTGGTGCCCTAAGCCTTAATTGGTTGGGAGTCACCGACCTCAATGCTCGTTACAAGGGTGGATAGGTGGAGTTTAACACACTATAGGTGCTTGGGTATTAAAATTCATTCTCAAAAGTCCAGGGTAAAATCCGAGGAGTTAGTGGTTGAAAGATCCTTAAAACTTGATGCCCTAAACTTTAATTGGTTGGGAGTCATCGATGGACCCCCGTTACATGGACAATTTAGAAAAAGAATACCTTTAAGCCTTGTACTCCTACAATGAAAAAAATTTGTGAGAAAAGAGGTGCGTTCTTAGCCTATTGGAGGTTGATTAGATACATTCTCTCCTCTAATTTTCTTAATAGAATCTTTTATTCGAGAAATTCAAGATGGAAATGAAATTTTAAAGCTTATTGTATTAATATATATATTTTTTAAATGGCTAATGAGAAAGATCACTGTACTTTGAAGAATTGAAATAATATATATATAATGGTATTACAACTTGACCAATAATCCAAATTTAAAATTGAAATAGGGAGGTGCATTCATCCATCTCTTATAATTATTATAATAAATATAAAGACAAACACATATTATGCTTAGAGAATCATAAAACAAAAAGAAAGCTTAGAAGGAGAGAAAATAAGAAAAAAATAAAATAAAGTAATCTCAAAACAGACATTTTGTAGTTGGAGAGAGAACCTTTTGTTTTATGAGGTAAGAAAACTTAGTCAATCATAACAATATTTTGTAATAGTTCCACCGTACCATTCAAAATAGAGTTTCATTTTTAAAAACTAAATATTATTTTTAGAAATTAACAACATTATCAGATAATTGTTTTTTCATTAACAATATAGGGAGCTTCTTAAGAGCAATTTTTTTGCCTTTTTTTTAAAAAAAAAAAAAAACATGAAAAGATTAAATAAATTAAAAATTATAAAATACAAATAAAGGAAAACACAATATTTTAAAATTATATTTTGCTTCATCTAGTTTTCATTTGATAGTTAGTTAAACAAGATTTATATTTGTTTTCCAATGAATTCTTATTTATAATTTAATATGGCATCCAAATACAATAATATATAAGAAACATAATGAATTTCTACATCTTATTTAATTTCTATATCAACATTTCAATTATAATCCTAATGAAAACATTTTTTACAAAGTGATTATGTATATGGTAATGTGTTTTTTTTTTCTTAGAATATTATAAACCCTGTATTTTGTTCTCTTGACACATTCCATATAGGATTGTCCTCCTACATCCTTTGATGCTTTAGTGTGCAATTGTGGTCATTTTTTAAGTTGTGTTTAGCTCTTATTAATTGATGGTCCACTAAGACTATATTGATCACTAGTTTTGGATTTTCAATTAGATATTTTGGAGAGACTAAGTGGATCCCTATTTTGTGTGTAGTGACCCTTAATTATTAGTTTAGGACTTTGTTTTTATTATTATTATTATTATTGATTTACAGCATATTTAGGTTTGTTTAGAATTCTAAAACCTTAATTCTTACAAATAAATTCATGTTTTAAAATAATATAATAATTGATATCATATTCTTTAAAAATTTAAAATACAATAAGGTTTTGATAATGAATTGGAATGAGTTTTTTCTTTTTCTTTTTTTTTTCTTTTTTTTTCTTTTTAAGAATGATTTAATAAGATTCAAGTTTTTTTGTTAACTTTATCTTATAAATTATAGAAATTGAGGTATTAATCAATATATTGAATGATTAAATTGAGAAATAATATGTTAAGGTTATTAAATATATATTCAAAGCCTTATTTTATGATAAAATAATTTAATTTTTTAACATCACAGGAATCCTAAATCAAAATAAAGATTTTAGTTTATTAATATATCAAAGCAATTCTCTTTTTAATACTTTATGAACCAAAAACAAAATTAAAATTTAAGTTTATTATGGTTATCTAATTCATGTCTTAAAATATGAAACAAAATGTGTGATTTTTTTTATAATAAACATGCCAAAATAGTTATTATTTTTAGATATCATGAATCATAAGTAAAGTTTATATGATATTAAAATTCACATATCAAAACATAAAATAAATTAATTTTCTAAATCAAAAACAAATATGCAACTTGTATGATTTTACGAAATATTTATACTTAGATTTCATCTAATTTAAAACACACCAAACACACCTTAAACTAACCCATGCATCAACTGTCCATCAATAGTCTCCATAGGTCGTTAGCCTAGCTTCCCATTTCTCTCACCCATCAATTGTGTTTTGTTGCTGCTTGCTACTACTCATATTTCAGATGGCTTAAAACGTATCTGCCATACCACTCTCTCTTTAAAGCTTATTTTTAGTTGCTCAAGACAACTACTTCAGACCATGCCATACCCTGCAACAACCTATTCTTTAGGCAATAAAAAAAAACCTATCCCTACCACCTTTATCAGACATCAAGCGTCTTTCTTCTGACACAGCCCATGCTTTGGGCTGCCCAAAACCCATTTGTCATAATGATATCCATGCTTCCCGTCCATTAATTCTCCTTCTTTATCCCTCCACACATGCACATTTAGATCAGCAGCACCTAGTCTCACTGTGATGTCGTCTTCTTCTTTCGTTCAAACTAAACACCATAACAGTTTCAATATGCAGCAAATGATTCGTGAAGAGGTGGAGGGGATGGCTCGACCCAAACGTTTTTTTAGCTCATCATGTAGAACTCGGTTGTCAACTCCATCGGAACTCACCGTGGGGAATCCGACATGCAACAAGTGTTCAGCTCTTGTTTTAGATATTAATTTTTGTGGACTTTGGGGTAAATCAATTGAATTAAAACAGTTTTTGTTTCAAGGTTTATGGTCTGAGGGCCATTTTCCTTCCTGGGTCTGATTCCAGAAGTGGGTCTTGTGGCACCGGTGTTTTCTTGCCTCGTGGAACTGACAACCCTTCAGATTCATGCAAGAAACAGGGTACCATTTTCGCCCATTTGGGTCGTTTGAGCCTTTTCTTAACCTGCTTATTGTCTTCTCTCTCTGTCTGATCTGTTACTATTCATTTAAAAATACACCTCCACTGCATTAAATATCCACAACTTGCTTTGAATTTTGATTCTTTTCATGGCATGGTTTGATTTCAAAGATTCTGATTAATCTTCTGGTTTCTATTTTTTTTTATTTCTTGGATATAACCTGACAATGTGAACCGGAATAGTTCTTTTGGGACTACTTGCGGAGTCTTTTCACAGATTTTCTTCTTGCATCTTTGCCGTTTGCTTTTCCATGTTCTCATTTTTCCTTTTTCTAATGGGCACTTGGGAGTTGTTCTAATTGCTGTGTCCCGTGGTTTAATCAGGATGCTCCACTGCCCTTATACCAACCAGAGTAGCCCAGGCCCTGAAACTCAACTTTGATGAAATGGGTGTTGTATCACCATCACTGGGTGGCCGTTTCTCTTTGCAACATGGTACTATACAAACTTCCCTTTGATAATTGATCTTTTTTTTTTCAATAAACATCTTGTTGATAATCACTGTAGATGCGCCACCAGGGCGAAGGAACAGCCTGTATCCACCGCAGAAGCAGCACTGGCCGGCGCCTCCTGCAATGAAGCACCGGGAGATGGATGTTCCTCGGGGATGGACTCACTGACACTTGATGAAGCCCCTCTAATCTTATGATGAAATGCTCAAGTCACATAGAAAAAAGGAAAAGGAAAAAAATGATAGACAATGATCAAAAGCAAAATATTGCTGAGATTTTTCTTCTTTGGTTTTTCAGGATTTCAGGGGTGAGAATTTGGAAAAAGGAAAGGAATAAAAGTTGTCTGGGAGGGAAAAGTATAGAGTCTATAAGGGTTATCATTAGGAATGATGATGATTTAGGTACGATTAGTGGTTGGTGGGGGGCGGGGATTGGCCTTTTGGAAAAGCGCTTGTAATAATGTTAGAGATGTTAACAAAAGAGAGTTGCCCTGCTTACATCTCTTTGTTTCCTCTCTTCTACCAGTACCATTTTAGCTTTCAATAATTTCCCCTTATTTTTTGTATGGTCAAGAAAATGTTTGTTGTGAAACTAAAAATTGTTCCTTGAAATTTGCCCCTTTGTTTATGCAGCAGTATGTGTATTGCCCTTGGAATATAATCATCAAAATGTGACGTGAAATATCACAGTATGGTGCATACTTCTTTTATAAGATGAGCATATTTGTATGATAGAGGATGTAGAAATTGCAAGGAAGTTAGACGGCGAGAATAGCGGTGGAATCAGCCGTTTCGGGGGTGAGGAGTGAGGACTGTGGGATTAGGTGTGGGCCGAGTCCGTGACTTGTTGGGTTGGCATCAAACCCAGCTGCAATTTTCCTTTGGCTTTTTCTTTGGTCCTCGTCTCCCTTTTCTTACTCCAGAGACCACGCTGTGGAGAGTGGACTTTGAGAGACGTGGACTCAGATTCTTTTCCCAAGATAGAATACATCTCCTCCCACTCGCTCAATGCATAGTCTTTCTTCCCTTTTGTTTTTGTGTGTGTGGTTTTGATTTTCTCATTCCTTTTTCTAAATCTAAGTCAGTCAAGGATTAGGATTATATACAGTAGAATGACAATGACGAGGCTCTTCAAATTTTGTCTAGGTCAACCTGAGCTCTAGATTGGATGGCTTGGGCCTACTCATATTGCAATCCTAATGAAAATTTCCAAAAAAAAAACCCAAGATATAGTAAAATCATTCAAATGAAACTTTTTTTTTAATTAAAACTATATTTGTTAAAACTTAATATTAAGTTAAATTATGTTTAAGCTTTAAGTCATTAAATTGATTTATCAAAATTAATTTTATTTTAATTTATAATATTAAGTTATTATATTAGACATAATTTTTTTTATGGTTGGGAAATTTTTTTTATATAATTGGTGAAGTTTGTTCACTGCCCTTGCCTATCAATACAGCTTTATTGGGTGAACCATTTGAATCATTTTGTTTGTGCGTTTGTGATTTTATGTTGTTTTCTTTACTTATTTTTTGCATGTCATTTACTAGAATTTGGAATGCTTCTGTTTTTCTTGTAAGTTGTATAGATTAAAAAAACTGTGGCAATGGTATTTGAGCTGGAGGCTCAACACGCAGTATTTGGGTGAGTTTAAGCATGGCGTTGAGGTGGCCACCTTGAACCGGAAAAGGGAAGATGAGGACATAGGGAGAGTCCATCCATCTCGCTTTTGGTCCACAATCTCAAGGGTGATATCCTATTACTAACGAGATTTTGAGTGCGTTTTTCCAACTAATAATTTCTTCAGAGACAACCCTGTGCTTCACTTTCTTTTTCAAGCTTGGTCCGTCATCATTTTCAGGCAGTAGCCTTTGGTATGTGCTGTATCCTTATATTCCACTTCTCCCATGTGTTCTTCAATAATCTGTGGTCAACATGTATTGTTGCCTTTTGTTTAAAATCTAAAAAAATAATTACGATTTAGAAATAACTTTTTATTAGCCTTCCATACATGGTGCAACTTGTACATTCCACTTCTCCCGGGTGTTCTTTAATAATATGTGGCCAACATGTCTTGTTTCCTTTTGTTTAAAGCACTCGTCCTCATCACTCTAGGCAGAAACGACTTTGTCAACAACTACTACTTGGTGCCCAACTCTACAAGATCTCGCCAATTTACTCTTCCCAATTATGTTTGCTATATCATCTCCAAGTGCCGAAAAAATCTAATGGTAATTCTCCCCAGCATGTGTTACATTTTGGCCTAATCTGCATAAAATATTCACTATTGAATCTAATGAGGAATTGGGGATGAGTTGAGGGCAAATGCATTATGGTATTGCATATATGATAGTCTATCACAAGAGACTTGTTTTGGTAGGTAGAGACACTTGTTACATTAGACCCTTTTCCAATGCATGTAAACTTTATAAATAAGCACTATTACTATTTTGTGCGTTGGGTTGTCCCATTTTCTAACAAAATACAATGTATTAATGTTATATATTTTAGTGACTTATATGTATGGTCTAAACTTATGGTTGCAGAGGCTATATAAGCTTGGAGCACGAAGGGTTTTTGTGACGGGCACTGGACCAATCGGGTGTGTACCAGCAGAACATGCCATGAGGAGCAAAAGACTATAACGAATTTTTTTCATAATTATTATGGTTGCAATAATAAACCAAATAAAAGGAAGTCATGTTACATCATTTAATAAATGTCATAAAAAATGCAAAAAAAAAAAAAAAACATAAAAAAACAAAAATTTAAACCCTATAAAGGATATATATTTGCATGGATAATAAATATCTAATCCAATAAATTTTCATGAAAATATTTTAACTTTTCACAAAATATTTAATGGTGGCCTCTTAGGATTTTCTTTCAAGTTGCTTCTAGATGGGAATGGGTCTAGATAGAATTAAAAGAAAAAAAAAATGAGAAGTGAGATTTTCAATATTTACTAATATAACCTTAATAGATTTATAAATGAAATTACATTGACTTATAAATTATTTGTCAAGATAGCTTTTACCAACCTTGACATACGAATATTTTAACTATATATATTGACTTATAATTTTTCTATCAAGATTGTATTACTATAAATTAAAGAAAATTTTAGCAAATTCCATATATGTCATTATTGCCTTTATTTAGCTACCTTGACATAAAAATATATTAATTTTATATTGACTTATAAATTCTCTGTCAAGGTTGCATCGTCATAAGTCATGGAATAATAACTGGAATTCATATATGTCATTATTTCTTTTAACTAAGTTTTATATGTCATAGTTGCCCATTTAAATAAAAAATATTGGCATATACTACTTTAAGTAAAGATAATATATGTCAACAATGACTCTTTTTCTTGTAGTGATGACTTGTAAAAAGTACAATAATAGTCCACAATATTGCCTTTGTCAAAGACTTTCCTTTTCACATTAATTTGTATGCAATTATGTATACAAAACAAATATAAGGAAATTTTAGAAACCTATAATCGAGCTCTAGATAATTCAATAAATAATCATCATCATGAGACCAATACCATAATGTGCCTAGCTAAGACTCGTAATTTCGACGAGGTATTCAATGTCCTAGTAGCTTTTTTTTCATCATTAGGTCTTCAACCATAAGTTGTACACATAATCAATTAATTTAACACTCTTGTTTCTGAATTATCTCATATACAACAAAAACTTTAACCTTATGTCCTCAATGATCATAAAATATTTGTTGTTGAAAGAGAGGTGACAACAAAATCTATTATTTTTAGCAACTTGGCAATAAAGTTGACAAATCCAAGTTCTAAAATAATATTATGCAACCATAATTCATAATTTGTGACACATTATGCCACAATACATACTTTGATAGAAGATTTTCATACCTTTACATAATATTGTTCCTTTGTATAATCTTCAATTCATAAGAACAAATAACAAAAGTAGACTTTCAACTATATATTATTCCGCATAATTGAATATAAAAGTAAATAGAAAGCATGCAACATTAAGGTTCCTCTCTCATAACAGTTCCAATCCATCAATATCTCAAAACCCTTTAAATTTTACTTTATGAGACAATCTAACAATTCATGTAACTTTACATAGGATATATTATCCCATCACATAACATTGTCTCTTTTATATAATTTACCATTAAATTTTGAGATTTTACTTCATAACTTACTATGATAAATAGAAATCTAGTAATGATTAGCAAGACGTTATCAATATAAAAAAAAGGTTTCTCCCACTAATCTTTGGATATATTCACTAAATGATAGTGGTTTTCTTAAATCCAAAGAACGTTATGATATCATAGAGCTTAAGATATCACAAAGGAATATTAAAATTTGTTTATCAACTTTAATTGACTTTCAGTGACAGTTTTAATTAACAACCACAAGTTTATCTCTTAAACTTAATCATTAAAATATGAGCTACTTAATGAAAATATGATATTCTCCCACTTGGCTCACATTTTACATTAATCGAGAAATAAACTTGAAGTATCAAGTAAACCTAAAAGTAAAACATTTCAGACTAAACTTCTAACTTGAAAAATCTTTATGTAGTTATTATACCACATGGTTGATACTTAGAATAGCAAATCTTTCCCCTTATAAGATTATTTATTATATTTATTTATTTTTAATGCCATTCCTAATAATAAGAGGTCCAATTAACTTCATTTAAGAGTGATTGATCATTTAATTGCTACTTACTAACTTTAACCTTCATGAATAGTAAGCAACATTTTAGAAGTTATAAAGTTAAAGACAACTTTATTATAACTCTTTAGCTAACTATATTTCATGGTACTTATCACCCCTACTGATATAAACATTCTTAATGAACCACAACATTATTAGTTTCAACAATCAATCATGATACTTTGGTTTAGATTGTAAATCTTATACCTTTGGGGTAGTAAGAGATGCTTGACATACTCCTAACCGAGTAGCATTGAATTACAATTATACTTGATATAACATAAGTGTCAAGTGCATAAATAGTTTAATAACAATTGTAACATTTACCACCTTCAAACATAATTCTCTAACTTCATGCTTTTATTCTATTTGTTTTTAATCTCATTTAAAAGGAAAACTTTAATGAAATATGATTTTAATCATACAAAAGAACAAAACTTAATTGTTCTTTTAAATCATATTTTACAATTTATGCAATCCTTCAACTATTCATACTTTTTCAATAAAGTGATACTTAACATTTTGAGTTTCCTTTTATGATTCTTGATAATTTCACAAGAATAATCTCTTTAATTGGTTCATTCATAATTCTTGTAAACATTAATCATTGACCTCTTATAAGTTTCATAAATCTTCAAGGGGAATGAATTTTCATCAAGTAGTCTTGTTTCCTTTCAAAGAAATATGATGACCAATTCAATCATATCACACTCATTCTTAATAGTGTTTTGGATAGATTTGAAATGGTCTATACTCAAACAAGATTGCATAATATGAAAATTCATCAATTATTTCCAAGATCTTTAGTTTTGCAGTCATATCATTTTGAAGGGCTCATTTATTGCATATCATCAAAATTCATGATGATATTAATTAGTCCTCAATCATGAATATTCTTTATTTAAAGGAACAATAATAAACTTAATATGGAAAAATAATTAGCAAATTTGAGGACAATACTATAACATAAAATATCATGCTTTCGTGATTAAATTTGGTAAGTTATAAGCAAAAACACATTTAGATTCAAACAACTAACTTAGCAAAATATTACATATATACTGTAACTCTCCTTTAGGTAGATATTACAATATATGATAACTTTATGATGCTTTTAATATATACTTTAATGGATAACTTCATAGCCCATGTTAAAATACATTTGCAATCTTTGGATGTACAAATATAATCTAACTAAAGCATACGATTTATCCAATCATATTCATCATTCATAAAATGGTTGGGTAAATCCTTAAATATCTTTCAATATACTCATCCAACAAGTACTTAAATATGTTGATAACATAAGTAATGAGTAATTGAATAACGTAAATATATATTACTCAATATGAAATTCATGAAACTTTCAAGTTTGACCACTTTGGTGACTAACAAACTTTGCATTATATGAATTTCAAAATTTTGTAATAAACATCATTTACATCATTATAGGATGTTCATCAACTTTCTAGTATGGTCACTTTGGTGACTAACACACTATAAACAATATGAACTCCTATTTGATAATATAATTATCATAAAAACATTACTTTGTAATAAATCAAGATTTAACTATTATTATACACATCATATAATAGTTAAACATATATGCAAGCATCCATAAGTAATGAGTAGTTGAATAACGTAAGTAAATATTACTCAATATGAAATTCATGAAACTTTCAAGTTCGACCACTTTGTTGACTAACAAACTTTGCATTATATGAATTTCAAAATTTTGTAATAAGCATCATTTACATCTTTAAAAGATGTTCATCAACTTTCTAGTATGGTCACTTTGGTGATTAACACACTATAAATAATATGAACTCCTACTTGATAATATAATTATCATAAAAACATTACTTTGTAATAAATCAATATTTAACTATTATCATAAACATTATGTAATAATTAAACATATAAGTTTATTGGAAAACCATAATATCACAACAATCATAATCAAAATTGTCAAACATGTTGAGAGAACTTAATTGTCAAACATGATGAGAAAGCTTAATGACACTTTGTAAATAGAGCAAATATCATAGGTTTTCTATACACCAATAATAATACAAAATTATAAGCATGCAAGGCATGATACTATAACAAGAATATGAGATTATATGAGAAATTCTCACATAATTAGCTCCATTTACATTTATGTGAATTCTATCTCAAAATCTTTAACTGTCAATTTGCATTACATTGACAATAATATCCATAATGTATAATTCATATAAATAATCACCTATAATAGGACCTTCAGCCAAATAGTCTTTACCCTCATTCTTATATCACCTCATACATAATAGGTAATCAATAATAATACTACACAATTTGATAGAGACAAAACTTTAAGGTTTGACCACTTTGGTGATTGCAAACAAACATAATATGAATATCAAACTACACAAAATCTCAATCATGTTAAACCTTTATAATACTATTATGGAAGCATAAAAGACAATTTGCTAAAAATAACTTATGATCCCATGTTGTACAATATGCAACTTCTTCATAAAAGGATCAAGTTTAGCATAAAGCCATAAAGAATTCAATTTATTCAAATCATGCATTAATAGCAGTAAATAGTTATGTGGTAACAAAAAATAATTGACATAAAATCGTAATTCATATAAAAACTTGAAGCCACCATAATTGATTTTGGGAAGAAATCAAACACAAAAATATCAACAAAATATTTCGATTGTAGCAAAAAAATACAATCAGTAAATGTAATTTTCTCATCAAAATTTTATATCATAAAACAAAAATAAAACAATATTTAAAGGAAAATCATAAGTTCTTGAACCATGGCTTTGATACCACATGTTAGGTTTTCTTTATTTATGTAGAATAATAATAACCATAATTCCTATAGAACAATCATAACCCTAATTCCATAATTATGCAAATCATGTCCTAATTTTGCACAAATCATAATAGATAAGGATTTTTAGAACAATATGATATTCACAATTCTATTATTGAGAGATAAAACAAAAACATACCTTTAATCCATAGGGAACTTTTGAAGAGACCAAACAATAAGCATAATAGAAGCTATATTTCTTTCCCTTAACCCTTTCACCCTTAGGTTTTCTCTTATGCATATTATTGATGGAATATAACACTTATTTATAGGGTGGGGAAAGGACCAGTTTCCTTATAGAATTAGAAGTGCATTTTCCATTAAAGTGCCTTTAATTTAGGAAACTAACTTCACGAAAACTGACCAATAGGATTTTAACTTTATTATTTATTAAACCATAATACTTAATTTGATTTTTAAATAAATATCATGGGCCACATAAAATTCTTCTAGGGTGTCCATGACCAAAATTTCTAATTTAACTTGGATCCCTTGCACTATCCATTATGCTTTGTGAGATCTCATAGGGCCATGTAATCTAAAGCCTTACAATCTACATTGATTATGCAAATCAATATTGAAACTTCAAATTTTCAATTAAATAATGGATCTTCAATTGTCCAATTACAAACAATGCTTACTAATGAATAAACATGATGTTAGAACTTTACCTTGAACCATTTTAGAAAATCAAAATTAATTCAAAAGCTTCTTGCACTAGTTCAAAGTTGTGGAAGCCCTAGCTGATTCTTAACCTTCTGCTTTTTACTCCCTCTTAATTCTTGTGTTAGTGTTGGATTCTCACAAAACCTAATACATGAGTCAAGAAGAATCATATGTCATTCTTTTAAAGAAGACCTCAATTAATTTCTCAAATATTAAATGAATCCTTTGGGATACACAAATCTCACTATTTATTATTCATAATTATGAGGGAAAATTTATTGCATTATCATAAATGAAATTCAAATTTTATAAAAGAAGATACATAAATGAAGAGTGATATCTACCTACATTGCATACAAACAAATTTATAAGTTAAAAGAACTACCTACAATAAAAGGCAATTTAAGAGTAAGTTTAATCCTTACCACTTGATTAATTGTTACATTTAGGTCAATTATAAAGTGCACCATTTTATTAAAAAACTGCCAAGCTTTTTTAATTGGAACAAATTAATTTTCTTAACTAAATGGTATAATGACTTTAGTCATCGTTAATGGTGTTTTTTTAAAAAAAGTATCTCTTAGTCATATAAAAAACAAATCATTTGAATATGGGTAATTTTTTTCCATTACATGAACATGAGGAAAATAATAATAATTTGACTCATACATACCAATGATGAACACTCAAATATTATATTTTTGAAGTCTTTATGCTCAATTTGATGATTTTGGTTTGTTAATTGAGAAAATTTAAAAAATAATAAAAATAAAATTACCCAATCAATATTTTTAAACCTTTGTTAGAAGAAAGATTGGTCTTCCTAAACTATTTTTTTTTTTTTTAATCTCAATCTTGAAAGAGTACCATGTCCTTAATATTTAAATAGCTAATTTTTTACAACTAGGCTAAAAATAGTCTTTGCATGCTATGAAAGCACTAACTAGTGAACTTTAATTTTTAGAGAGATGGAAGGTTGAGAAGGGTACTAGACCAGTTGAAAAGTCTTAATACAAAAAAATTGTATGATCATGTCATTGAGATAGGCAATAGTTTGGGAAGACTAATCTTCTTTTTTTTTTTTTAATATTGTTTTGATATTCTTAATTTTGCTCAATATAACAACCCAAAATCACTAAAAAGCATAGATAAGACTTCTAAAATGTAATTTTTGAGTTTTCATCATTGGTATGTGTAAGTTTCACACAAGGAAAAAGTGAAAATAAAAAATCTACCCTTGGTCAAGTTATTTTGTTTTCTTATTATATGACTGTAAAATATTTCTTACTATTTTTTAAATACGATTAATGATGACTAAAATCTCTGTTACCATTTATTCATGAAAATTAATTTGTTTTCAATTAAAAAAAAACTTGGTGATTTTATGATAAAATGTTGCACCTCATAGTTGACTGGAATGTAACAATCAAATACAAATAGTAAGTTTCACGTTTTTCTCTTAAATTGTCATTTCTTTTAGGTAGTGCCTTTCGCTTATTTAATTTATTTAAGAGGAATGCAATATATGTTAGTAGATAGTAATCCTCATTTATGTATTTTTTTCTAAAACTTGAATTTTATTTCTAATAATTTAATAAATTTGACCTAATTCTATATAATAATGATTAAGCTTTCGCATATCCAAAGGATTCATTAAATACTTGAAAAATTAATTGTGGTTCCTCTCTTAGCTCATGTATTAGGGTTTGTGAGAATCCAACTATAACATTAGAGGTGAGAGAGAAAAAAAAAAGGATAAGGTTAAATATCTTTTAAGGCTTCCATACATAACTTTGAACTACTGTACAAAGCTTTTAAATTAATCTTAATTTGCTAAAAATGGCTCAAGGTAAAGTTATAATATTATGTTTGTTCATTGCATAGCATTTTTTAGAACTTATATAGCTAAAGATCTATTTTTTAATTAGAAAGTTGAAGTTCTAATCTTGATTTGCACAACTAGTGTTGATAGTAAGGCTCTAGATTATATGGTTTTATAAGATTATTAATTGCAAAACATAGTAGATAGTGTGGGATCGAGACCTACATTAAAGGTAGCTTTATTTGGTCATGGATGCCCATTCTAGAAGGTAACTAGAGTAAATAAGAAAATTTACAGCCAACCCATTGCGTAAGCTATTTTCAACCAAATTCTTTGTTTAAGGCCTTAATATATATATATATATATTAAGCCTTAAACAATGGTGTTTGGCTAAAAAAATTGTGCATTTGACATAATTTTGGGTTTTATTCCTAGCACTAATTCCCTTTTGGAGTATGTGTTTATGACCAATTTAGGTATGTCTAACCCAAGCTTTGCACAATTTATTATGCCTTTTGATGATGTTGCACGACATATTATCTAGGTTATTGTAATATACATTATATAAATTGTAAATATATATAGAATCATTTAAGAAATTCAAATATCATTTGAATGCCATATTTTTCGACTCAATCAAAGTTGATGTAAATTTGTAATTTCTTTTATCACATTTGGTTAGAATTTAAGGTTTGATCTCTTTCAATTACGTAGCCAACCTTTGTTTTTAAATTTTCAAAATTTTATAGTGTAATTTTTTTAGATGTTTAGGTGATTAGGTAGTACTTTTAGTGTTCGTTTCCTTTTAAATTCTATTGCATAAATATTAGGGTTAAATTTACTCACACCCCTAAGGTTTGGTATAAATACACCTAATCACTGTAGGTTTCAAATTTCTTCAATTAGCACCCCTATAAATTTATTTTATTTGTTTTTAGAGAGTTTTTAGGTAAAAATATTTTAGATAGATGTGTTTAACAATTCTCTAAAAAATAAATTTTATATATGAAATACATTTATAAAAATGTTATTTGATGAAAAAAATAAATGAAATAAATTTATAGGGTGTATTGATTGACGAAATTTGAAACCAATGGTATGGTTTAGTGTTTTTGCACTAAATTAATTAACCTCGGAGGTTGTAAATGAAATTAACCTTAAATATTATTTTGTTTGTTTTCTTTATCATAGAGTACAAACATATATATGAAAATCAAACTATGATTAAATGATCTTTTATTTGTTTGATAAGCCCATGTATTTGAGTTGAGGCCTTTTAAATAAAATATTAATGTGTGAATTTTGTTTTTATGGTTTTACTTTTCAATTATCTATATTATTTTATTTATGACTAAAAGATTTGAAACACTAATATTTTTAGGTTTCACCATAGTGTTTTGGAATCTATTATTTTACGGGGAAGGTAGCTCGATTAAAGAATGAAGAAAAAGGGAAAAACATAGTTGGTTTATAACATTAAATCAAAATCATCTTTAGGTCTTTAGCTTCTTGTTGCATTATCTATTTCACTTTTCAAATTAATTTTTTCTTTTTTAATAGAAATCTTTCAATCATCTACTTGATATTTTTTTTTCTAGCTCTCCATCCTTTTCAAATTTTAAATTAGTAGCAATAATATTTTACATTAACAAATGCAAGCACTATGCTAAAAAACTTTGGTCTCATGTGATTTTGCTTTTAAGAATTCTATAGTTTCCAGTGTTGTAAGTAAGAAGGGCGTGATTATTTTTTTAAAAAAAATGCTATTAATTTTTGCTTGAATTTCTACAATTCTGTTTTAGAGATATGAAAAGTTTCATTATTCTTATATTCAATAAAACCATAAACTTTTGGGTGATTTCAAGCAACTAGCAACTGTTAACCAATGCATAATTAGAACCCAAATTCTAAGATAAATTGTACATATATATCCTCTTATAGTACATGCACTTATAAGTTTTGCTTTATGAAATTAAAGCGAGGTAAATGGATGAATGGTAAAAAAAATGTATATTATTCATGGTATACATTACAACCCTTAAATATATACATGACTTTCCAAATGATACATGAACTGCATATACAAGGTATACATACATCACTCCTAAACACAACAATTGATCATTAACTACTCTTGAATTGTGGGAGAAATTGATTCTCTGCTAATAGAAATAATGCATTAGAGATACACAAAGAAATTTTTTATCAGTCATATTGGGAGGGATGACTCTATGGGATCAACACAATTCCAATTTTTGTTGATGGAGGCATCATGGTGGATGCAACACTCTTCCTTGGTTCAAAGATTGAACCTGCGCTCTTTGTTGCGTGAGGAACAATGATTAAATTCATCACGAAGTATAGCTCCTTTAGGACATGAGCACCCATTCCCTCCCCAAGTGTCGTTGTGGTATTTTATAAGAGTTGTCTTATAGAGTTGAACCATTTTGACCATGGCCAGCACCAAAATGCATCTGCCACTGTCCTCTCGCAAAATGACTCTTTAACTAGGCAGAGTCAATTGTTTATACAAAGCATAGAAATCATGCATTGATATCCTCATCATAATGTCATAATTTTTCTTTGAAAAACTAAGCTAAACATTTGATCCATGACTCAGATGAAATTGGGCTGACCATGAATGAAATTGATGTCTGTTATGCCAGTGAGATCTTGCTTCTTGATCTGCCTTGGCCAACATTCTTGACCAAGAAAAAGAACAAAAAGGACTCAACATAAGAATTCATATATAAATCAACACATAGCCATTTGTATCATTTTTGGAAATTCACATAAGACTTTACATGTAGAGAACCAACCAAGAAAAAAAGGAAAAAAAGGAAAATGAAGCATCGTTTAACCATGGAGAACGACAATCAACAAGATTAATACAAAAGGCAATATTTTCTAGCAGATTCACTGAAGATTTCTGGATTTTGATCAGATCGAAAATATTATCCAACAAAGCAATGTACGGTAGAGATGTTTCTAGTTTGACAAAATTTTTCTATGCCATGTTATTATTTCAGATCTAGAAGCAGGTTGCTAGTGTTTCAAATGCTTAGATTAGTAAAATCATGAAACAAGCATGTATAAAGAACAAAACTCCTTCCATATAAAGAGGAAAAACTTGTGGAGAGAAAGAGAGACGTGCCTTATGAGCAATCAACAACACACTCACAGGACATCTTAAAGTTCTTCTTCAGTAAATAAATGTTCATTCCCGCATTTGTTGCTGCATAAACCACTGTAACTAAGAGCAATTAAAAACTATAGCAATATAAAATCTTCATCAAACCCACCGACTTGGTGAGAAAAAAAAAAAAAAAAAAGGAAGAAGAAGAAGCAGAATTGGGAGTCCTCAGAAACAAATTTTAACATGATTTAAAGATTTCTATTCAAAAAGAAAAGCAATTTTAATAGTGAAATAGATAAAAATCTAAAAGATGAATTATAAGGCTCTTCAAAAAGGATATTTTAAAAGAAAGAACAATTCAAAAATTAAAGAAACTGATAAATGAAAGTTGCTTTTAACCTTGCTAAATCATTTATTGGATCGGCATTATCTTCAATTTTTTCATATTCCGCTTCATCACTAGAGTCACTTTCACCTTTGTCTTCACCTTCACCTTTGCCTCTATAGAGAAGCATCTCCGATTGACTCATGGCAACAAGAGATATAAGGCCCATTATATATTATCTCACAAGGTCTTAACATAGTTAAAGGTTGATGTTATATGGGAAAAAATCTTGTTCCTATCCAATCCAATCTAATCATATCATGTTTGGATTATTATATTAAAAAAAATTCACTATGATTTTTTATTTTCTATATTTGGATTCTTATATTTAGAACACCTTAATTATGAGAAATCCATAAAAGGGAATTTTTGGCAACTTTTTTCTTATTTACAATGACAACTCAAACTTCTACAGAAAATTAATTAAGGTTATGTTTGGTTATTGGAAAGTACTAGGGAAAGAAAAAAATGAGAAGGAAAAATTATTTTCTCATATTTGGTTTTGCTATAAAAATGTAATAGAAAGTCAAACATAATTAAAATAATTAAGAAATTTATATATTTTCAAATAATTTAATTTTTATATAGAAAAGTCAAATAAGTGAAAAAAGTTTGAAGCAGTACATAAAAATAATTTATTAACTTTACATCTTTTTTTTTCTTTCGTTCTACTTTTCCTCTTTATTTTTTTGTCCTTTTACTTTTTTTCTATATTTTTTTCCCTTGTATTTTCTTTCAAACTTTCTGAGAACCAAACGTAGCCTAAAATAACCTTATTCAATTATTTCCTATGACTATGTTTGGTTTTGAAAAATTTTGAAGGAAAACTTGATGAAAAGAAAATAGAGAGAAAAATTAAAAGAAAAGAAAAAAATGGAGGAAAATAAAAATAAATCTCATTTTACTTGTGTCAACTTTTCTATTTAAAGGTTAAAGTTTTAAAAATATAAAATTTTCCAACTAATTTTAATTATATTTGATTTTTTTTTTTACTATTTTCTATATTAAAACCAAGCAGGAGAAAATCATTTTCCTTTAACATTTTTTTCTTTTTTTAGTACCTTCTAGGAACCAAACATAGCCTAAGAAAATTAGCAATGACAATGACATAAGTAATGCTCTTCTAAGGCCAAGGTAATATTGAACACCAAGATCCCAGTTTCAATGAATTAAACAACAATTAAAAAACAAAAAGGGTTTCTCTGAATTGACATGCTAATATATAAAAGAAACAACTTGTATAAAAGAAATTAAGATGGAATTGGATCGACAACTATGGGCCAAATTGATGTTTGTAAGGTTTATGAGATCTTGTGTGGGTTGATTTTGTCCTAGCCAAGAAGTCTCCTTCCATGTTTCTAACTGTTCTTTACCTACAGTGGGTGTACCAAAATAATATTTAACAATAAATACTTACATTGTTAAGATGAATTTCTATTCAAAAAGAAAATCAATTTTGAAAGTGAAATGGGTAAAAATTTAAAAGATAAATTTGAAGGTTTTTCACAAGAAGCTAAATACTTTAAAACATGATTTTGAATGTTATCAATCAATTATGTTTCTTTCTTTCTTCTTGTGTTTTTTTTTTTTTTTTTTTTTTTTTTTTTTTTTTTTTTTTTTTTTTTGCAGTTAACTATCTTTTAGTAGAACTATCTTCCCCATCCAATATATTCCAAAACACTAGGTAAAACCCAAAAATAATATTGTTTCAAATATTTTATTCAAAAATAAAATAATAAGTATTTTAATAAAAGAATCATAAAAAATAAAAAAAAATTATGCCATAATCTTATAATCAAAAGGCCTCAACTTAAATATATGGGTCTATAAAAAACATAAATGACCATTTAGTCATATTTTGATTTTCATATGTTCGTATTCGATTCCAAAGAAAGGGTACACATTAGTATTTATGCTTTAGACTTTAAAAGGACATAAAAAAAAGTATTGTAACATCTAAAAACTTAGACTATAAAATTTTCAAATTTTAGAAATTTAGAAACAAAGGTTAGAGTACTACAAAGGACCAAATCTTTAATTCTAACCAAATATAAGGAAAAAATTTCACAAATTTACATCAAGTTTGAGCCAAAAAAATAATGCATTCAAATGACATTTGAATTTCTTAAATAAATATATATTTAAAATTTATATGATGTAAATTATAGCACCGTAGACTAGATCATCATAAGGCACAACAAATAGTGCAAAGTCTACGTTAAATGTACAAAAATTGGACATAGACAACTATTCCAAAAGGGAATTAGTGCGAGGAACAAAACTCATAACCATCATTAAGAGGCAACTGTTTTTTCCCCAACTCCCTTGTTTAGGGCCTTCAAATTTTGTGATTTCGAGGCCCTAAAAAAGGAATTTAGTCAAAATGAAAAATAGCTTGTGCCATAGGATGGTTGTGAATTTTGGTTTTTGATGTGATTCCCTCCTAAAATGGGTGTCCACGACCAAATTTGCTAATTTAACGTAGATCCCTTACACTATCCACTATGCTTTGTGATATCCCATAGGGCCATGTAATCTAAAGCCTTACAATCTACATTGATTATGCAAATCAAGATTGAAACTTCAACTTTCCAATTAAAAAAAAAAGAAGTAATTTTCAACCATCTAAATTACAAACAATGCTTACTAATGAATAAACATGATGTTAGAACTTTACCTTGAGCCATTTTAGAAAATTACAATTAATTCGAAAGCTTCTTGCACTAGTTCAAAGTTGTGGAAGCCTTATCTGATTCTTAACCTCATGCTTTTTACTCCCTCTTAATTTTTGTGTTAGTATTGGATTCTCACAAAACCTAATACATGAGTCAAGAAGAACCGTACATCATTCTTTTAAAGAAGACCTCAATTAATTTCTCAGATATATATTAAATGAATCCTTTAGGATACACAAATCTCAATCTTTGTTATTCATAATCATTTGAATGGAATGTTTTCTAACTCAATCAAAGTTGATGTAAATTTATGGTTTCTTTCATCACATATTAGTTTAGAATTTAAGGTTTGGTCTTTTTAATTATGAAGCCAACCTTTGTTTTAAATTTTTCAATATTTTATAGTGTAATTTTGTTAGATGTTTAGGTGATCAAGTAGTACTTTTAGCATTCTTTTCCTTTTAAATTCTAGTGCATAAATATTAGGGTTAATTTCACTCACACCCCTTAAGGTTTGGTGTAAATACACCTAACCACCATAGGTTTCAAATTTCATCAATTAGCACCCCTATAAATTTATTTAATTTATTTTTTAGAGGGATTTTAGGTAAAATAATTTTAGATAGGTGTGTTTAACAATTCTCTAAAAAATAAATTTTATAAATGAAAATACATTTATAAGAATGCTAATTAACGAAAAAAGTAAATTTTATAAATGAAACAAATTTATAGGAGTGTTAATTGATGAAATTTGAAACCAATGGTGTGGTTTAATGTTTTTACACTAATTTAACCTAAAGGTTTGTGAACGGACTTAACCTTAAATGTTATTGTGTTTGCTTTCTTCACCATACAGTACAAACGTTTATGAAAATCAAAATATGATTAAATAATCTTTTATATGTTTCATAAGCCCATGTATTTGAGTTGAGGCCTTTGAATTAAAATATTAAGGTCTGAATTTTGTTTCTATGGTTTTACTTTTCAAAAATATTTATTATTTTATTTAGGAATAAAAGATTTGAAACACTAATATTTTTAGGTTTTACCTTAGTGTTTTGGAATTTATTTGATGGGGAAGTTAGTTGTGCAAAAAATGAAGAAAAAGGGAAAAACATAATTGATTTATAACATTAATTCAAAATCATATTTAGGTCTTTAGCTTCTTGTTGAATAGCCTTACAATTCATCTTCTAGATTTTCATCTATTTCACTTCTAAAATTATTTTTTCTTTTTTGATATAAATCTTTCAATCATGTACTTAAATGCTTTTTTTTAAAAAAAATTATGTGGCTCTCCATCCTTTCCAAATTTTAAATTAATTAACGAAAAAAGTAAATTTTATAAATGAAACAAATTTATAGGAGTGTTAATTGATGAAATTTGAAACCAATGGTGTGGTTTAATGTTTTTACACTAATTTAACCTAAAGGTTTGTGAACGGACTTAACCTTAAATGTTATTGTGTTTGCTTTCTTCACCATACAGTACAAACGTTTATGAAAATCAAAATATGATTAAATAATCTTTTATATGTTTCATAAGCCCATGTATTTGAGTTGAGGCCTTTGAATTAAAATATTAAGGTCTGAATTTTGTTTCTATGGTTTTACTTTTCAAAAATATTTATTATTTTATTTAGGAATAAAAGATTTGAAACACTAATATTTTTAGGTTTTACCTTAGTGTTTTGGAATTTATTTGATGGGGAAGTTAGTTGTGCAAAAAATGAAGAAAAAGGGAAAAACATAATTGATTTATAACATTAATTCAAAATCATATTTAGGTCTTTAGCTTCTTGTTGAATAGCCTTACAATTCATCTTCTAGATTTTCATCTATTTCACTTCTAAAATTATTTTTTCTTTTTTGATATAAATCTTTCAATCATGTACTTAAATGTTTTTTTTTAAAAAAAAAATTATGTGGCTCTCCATCCTTTCCAAATTTTAAATTAATAGCAATAATATTTTATATTAACAAATACAAGCACTATACTAAAAAACTTTGGTCTCATGTGATTTTGTTTTTAAGAATTCTCTTACTTCCATTGTTGTAAATTAAAAGGGTGTGATTTTTTTTTAAAAAAAAATTATTAATCTTTACTTGAATTTCTACAATTCTCTTTTAGAGATATGAAAAGCTTCATTATTCTTATATTCAACAAGACCCATGACCTTTTGAGTGATTTTAGGCAACTAGCAATTGTTACCCATGCATAATTAGAATCCAAATTTTGAGACAAATTGTACATCACATTCTACTCTCTTCCCTTTCTACATATATATATTCTAATAGTACATGCACTTATAAGTTTTTCTTTATGAAATTAAAGATGGTCAAAAGAATGTATATTATTCATGGTATACATTACAACCCTTAAATATATACATGACTTTCCAAAGGATACATGAACTATACAAGATATACATACATCACTCCTAAACATAACAATTGATCATTAACTACTCTTGAATTGTAGTAGAAATTGATTCTCTCCTAATAGAAATAACGCATGAGAGATACATAAAGAAATTTTTGATCAGTCATATTGCGAGGGATTACTCTATGGATCAACACAACTCCAATGTTTGTTGATGGAGGCATCATGATAGATCATAAATTGATCAAGGTGGATAGCTCTTTTAGGAGGTGAGTGCCCATTCCCTCCTTCCCAAGTTTCCTTATAGTTCCCTAGCAAAATGACTCTCTAATTGGGCAGAAGTTGATTTTTCCCGTTAAAAAAGAACCATTTATCAATTGTGTACAAATTAAGCACAGAAAAACCATGCATTGATCGTTGTCATAATGCCATAATTTTTCTTTGAAAAACTAAGCCAAACATTTGATCCATGACTAAGATGAAATTGGACTGATCATGAGTCAAATTGATGTCTGTTATGCCTGTGAGATCTTGCTTCCTTATTTGCCTTGGCCAATATTCCTAGCCAAGAAAAAGATTAAAAGGACTCAACACTAGAATTTATATATAAGTCAATGCATACCCTTCTGTATCATTTTTGGAAATTCACATAAGATTTTATGTCACGCCCCAAAACCCACTCCAAGGGCATGATGGTCATTTCACACCTCAAGCCCAAATGGTTAAAGTGGAAATGACACAAACATTCGTATTGTAACTAGAAAATTACCAATTATCAAATTCCTATTCAGAGTAGTATAACAAAAATTCTAAAATCTCCATATAACAATTTTTTAAACTAACACATTAAACCAAGTGTTGTTGTCCAAATAATTCCAAACTCAAATAATTCTAATAGAAAATAAATTTTAACTTCTAAATAATGCTAAAAATAGAAAGAGTTTTGAAAGAAGTCCTAACAAGCCAATTTCCCCTCCAAACTGTCATTCCTCACCCGAACTAAGGGTACCTGAAAAGTTATCAACAAATGGGGGATGAGTTCAAAGCCCAATAAAGAATATTAACACAATTTCATGGATCAAATATTTTTAATTGTACTTACAAATAGGAGATATAACATATACTATATTTATAAAACTTTTGAATTAAACATGCTAATGCATTTAAACAGTTCAACAAACATTTTCATATATATAAAAATCATTTCATATCCATTTAAAATCAAATACATTTCAATTGTTTTCACTTTGGTTATCAAATAGCAAATAGTGCTCATTTAAGTGGGACTTTACAAATAGGTGGCAAGCCTCAAATGTTTCTTTTAAGGTAGACAAAACCAAACACTACTAGTATTAGTAACCTCTAACCAAACCCCTGGAGGTTGGGGTTCAAATCAATTACAGTTTCCACCACAAAAATGTAAAGGTCAACTATTATATTCCGTTGACAAGGGTCAAACAAACCAAAGTCAAATTCTTTATTTTATTTATTCTAACTTACAAAAGCATAAAGTCCCAAGTATTTTGATATAAACAAAATAAATGTGATAACACATTTTTCCATAAAAAAAATATATTTGATCCATGCTTAAAAGCAAAATTAACAATTACACATTTCAAACAACATATATATAATTTTTTTTTTTTTTTTTTTTTTTTTTTTTTTTTTTTTTTTGCAAAATCCATATTAATTTCCCTTACCTCAAAAGAAGTCCTCAAAAACTTTGGAGAAAAATAATTATGGAAAATCTACTTTTCACCTAACAAAGTGTAAGAGAAATAATCATTACTATTTATCTAAAATTATAGGTTTGAAAATCCTAAAATTTTAGGTATTCAAATTAATGTTTTTAATTATGAAAGATAATTTAATCTATTCCTATTTTATAAAAATTAATAAATAAAAATTCATATAAAACTTAAATTTTATTTTCAATTTATTTCTTGGGATACGACATAATTTAATTAAACTATAATTTATTTCACTAATTAAATTTTATGCTACTTATTAACTTAATATTTGTCATTAATCTAATTATAATACTATAAATTTAACTACTTTGTACTTCACCTCGTTTATTCTACCACTTTCATATTTTCCAAACACAACTACCATAACACTCACACAACTACTAATGTAATATACATTCCATGTGCATGCCTCTTTATTATTAATAATATTATTATTCTCATCATTCTTCATTCTTCCACACGCACGCATTTTTTTATTTATTTATGGTCATTCTGCACATTATCTCAAAACCTGTTTATTATTATTATACACTTTTAGAAATCACCCAATATATTGAAATCTTATAATTTTTTCTTTCTAATATTTTCCAATCCCTTAAGCCACATATAATCATATATTTATTTACGCATTTAATTTTTGAAATGTCATTGCTTAGATCTATTCATCTAAGAAATTTTGAATTTCCCTATTTTCAACAATGGAACAACCTATAATCATAATTTCAATATTTTGACCTAAAAATTTTAAATAGATTAACCCTAGTCTAAATCGAAATCTTCCAAAGATTTTTTTTTTTCATCTAAAAACTTAAAATTTCCCAATTTCCAACTATGAATCAACCTATAATCTTAAATTTCGAATATTTTGATATTAAATGAATTTTAAAAAAAAAAACTAACCCTAATCTAAATTAAAAAAATATCAAAGAATATTTAGCGTGTTCAAAACTAACTAATGAATATAATATATTAATTAAGGGTTAGAATCTTACCTAAAAAAAATCTGAACTTCAAACTCTGAACCTCTAACCCTTGAGCCTTACGATTTCCAATTCTCTAATTTTGGTTGATAGAGTTTTTCGAATAAAGAAGGTAAAAGGAAAACCTAATTTATACCTAGAATTATTAATTGTAAAAGGACTCTTTCACCCTTGATGAGTTTAATTAATTATAATTTACTATTTTGCCCCTAGAGTAAATTTTGGGGTGTTACGTTTTACATGTAGAGAACCAACTAAGAAAAAAGATAGAAAGAGAGAGAGAGAGAGATAGAGAGAAAAGGAAGATTGCTGGATTTTGATTGAATGGAAAATATTATCCAACAAAGTAGTGTAGTGTAGAGATGTTTCTAGTTTGACAAAAGTTTTCTATACCATGTTATTATTTTAGATCTAGAAGCAGGTTGCTAGTGTTTCAAATGCTTAGATAAGTACAATCATGAAACAATCATGTATAAAGATCAAAACTCATTTCATGTAAAGAGGAAAAACTTGTGATGGAGAGAAAGAGAGACGTGCCTTATGGGCAATCAACAACACACTCACAGGACATCTTAAAGTTCTTTAGTAAATAAATGTTCATTCCCTCATTTGTTGTTGCATAAACCACTGTAACTAAGAGCAATTAAAAATTATAGCAATATAAAATATTCATCAAACCCATCGACTTGGTGAGAAAAAAAAAAAAACAGAATCGGGAGTCCTCAGAAACAAACTTTAACATGATTTAAAGATTTCTATTAAAAAAGAAAAGCAATTTTAAAAGTGAAATAGATAAAAATCTAAAAGATGAATTATAAGGCTCTTCAAAAAGGATATTTTAAACGAAATAACAATTCAAGAATTAAAGAAACAAATAAATGAAAGTTGTTTTTAACCTTGCTAAATCATTTATTTGATTGACATTATCTTCAAATTTTTTTCATACTTTGCTTCATCATCAGTCACTTTCACCTTTATCTTCACCTTCACCTTCGCCTCTATAGAGAAGCATCTTCGAGTGACTCATGGCAAAAAGAGATATAAGGCCCATTATATATCATCTCACAAGGTCTTAACATAGTTAAAGGTTAATGTTATATGGGAAAAAAATCTTGTTCCTATCAAGCTAATCTAATTATATCATGTTTGGATTATTATTCTAAAAAAATTTCACTATAACTTGTCATTTTCTATATTTGGATTCTTATATTTAGAAAACCTTAATTATGAGAAATCCATAAAATGGAATTTTTGGCAACTTTTTTCCTATTCATAATGACAACTCAAACTTCTACAAAAAAAAATTAATTAAGGTTATGTTTGGTTCCTGGAAAGTACTAGGGAAATAATAAAAAAATGAGAAGGAAAATTGTTTTCTCATGTTTGGTTTTGTTATAAAAATGCAATAGAAAGTTAAATATAATTAACATAATTAAGAAATTTATATATTTTCAAATAATTTAATTTTTATATAGAAAAGTCAAATAAGTGAAAAAAGTTTGTAATATATAAAAATAATTTATTAACTTTAAATCTTTTTTTTTCTTTTCTTCTACTTTTCCTCTTTCTTTTTTTGTCCTTTTACCTTTTTTTTCCCTTGCATTTTCTTTCAAACTTTCCGAGAACCGAACGTAGCCTAAAATAACCTTATTCAATTGTTTCCCATGGCTATGTTTGGGGTTGAAGAAAAATTGAAGGAAAACTTGATGAAAATAAAATAGAGAGAAAAATTAAAAGGAAAGAAAAAATGGAGGAAAATAAAAATAAATCTCATTTTAATTGTATCAACTTTTCTATATAAAGGTTAAATAATCTAAAAATATAAACATTTTTCAACTAATTTTAATTATATTTGATTTTTTTTACTATTTACTATATTAAAACCAAACACAAGAAAATCATTTTCCTTTAACAATTTTTTCTTTCTTTAGTGCCTTCTAGGAACCAAACATAGCCCAAGAAAATTAGCAATAACAATGACGTAAGTAATGCTCTTCTAAGGCCAAGGTAATATTGAACACCAAGATCCCAATTTCAATGAATTAAACAACAAGAAAAAAAAAAACAAAAAGGGTTTCTCTGAATTGACATGGCTAATATATAACAGAAACAACTTGTATAAAAGAAATTAAGATGGAATTAGATCGACAACTATGGGCCAAATTGATATTTGTAAGCTCTATGAGATCCTGTGTGGGTTGATTGTGTCCTGGCCCAGAAACCTCCTTCCATGGTTTCTAACTGTTCTTTACCTTTAATGGGCATACCAAATTAAGATATTACTTATGCACTATGAAACATATTTTAACACTAAATACTTAGATTGCTAAGATGAATTTCTATTCAAAAAGAAAATTAATTTTAAAAGTGAAATGGGTAAAAATCTGAAAGATGAATTTTAAGGTTGTTCCCAAGAAGCTGAAGACTTTAAAACACGATTTTGAATGTTATCAGTCAATTATGTTTCTTAATTTCTTCTTGTTTTTTTTTCAAGTTAACCATCTTTTAGTGGAACTATCTTCTTCATCCAATCGATTCCAAAACATTCGGTAAAACCCAAAAATATTATTGTTTCAAATATTTTATTTATAAATAAAATAATAAATATTTTAAAAGTAAAATCATAAAAAAAAAAATTAAATAAATATTGTGACATAATCTTATAATCAAAAGGCCTCAACTAAAACATATGGGTCTATCAAAAGAATAAATGACCATTTAATCATATTTTGTTTTTCATATGTTCATATTCTATAGCAAAGAAAACAAACACATCAATATTTTTGTTTCAAACTTGAAAAGGACATAAAAAAGTGTTGTAATATCTAAAAAATTAGAATACAAAAGCTTCAAAATTTAGAAATTTAGAAACAAAGGTGAGAGTACTATAAAGGACCAAATATTTAATTCTAACCAAATGTAAGGAAAAAACTCACAAATTTACATCAAATTTGAACCAGAAAAATAATGCATTCAAATGATATTTGAATTTCTTAAATAAGTCTATATTTAAAATTTATATGATGTAAATTGTAGCACCGTAGACTAGATCATCATAAGGCACAATAAATAGTGCAAAGTCTACATTGAATGTACAAAAACTGGACATAGACAACTATTCCAAAAGAGAATTAGTGCAAAGAACAAAACTCATAATCGTCATCAAGGGGCACATTGTTTTTTCCCTGACTCCCTTGTTTAGGGCCTTCAAAATTTGTGATTTCGAGGCCCTAAACAAGGAATTTAGTCAAAATTAAAAACAATTTGTGTCATAGGATGGTTGTGAATTTTGGTTTTTTATGTGATTCCTTCCTGCAATGGGTGTCCATGACCAAATTTGGTAATTTAACCTAGTATCCACTATGCTTTGTGATATCCCACAAGGCCATGTAATCTAAAGCCTAACAATCTACATTGATTATGCAAATCAAGATTGAAACTTCAACTTTCCAATTAAAAAAGTGAATCTTCAACTATCTAAGTTACAAATAATGCTTACTAATAAATAAACATGATGTTAAAACTTTACCTTCAACCATTTTAGAAAATCACAATTAATTCAAAAGCTTTTGGCACTAGCTCAAAGTTGTGGAAGCCCTAGATGGTTCTTAACCTTATGCTCTTTTCTCTCTCTTAATTCTTGTGTTAGTGTTGGATTCTCACAAAACCTAATTGTAGACCCCCATTTGGGGATCGTTCTCAATTTTTTCTGCAGGTCATTGTCTTTGCCAAGTGGAGGGCTCTTTCAAGAGCCACGTGCTGCCTCAAGAGAGGCTGCTATAGATTCAACTAGTGCTATTGAATGAGCCAATGAGGATGAGACACGAAAAGATGAGGGAATCTGCAGGAGCCGTGGTAGAGGAGCGTATTCTGTTACTTGTAGCAGGCCAGCTGCAGGTGAGGAGGGACGTATCTGTGGGCAGAGATGGTGTTTTTCAGCGGGGTTTGAGAGAGACTTTGGAGGTGAGATTTTTCGAGGGAGGCAGACTAGTTTTCTAGTGGATTCAGGAACTGGAGTGAGAAAAAGAGGTTTTCAGAGATAACCAGAGAGAGAGAGAGTATTTGTTTAGCTAGGAGCTTTTGCTGCAGTTTGAAGAGAGGAGGTTATTCTGGGGAAGGTGAGGGAAGATATCGATTTTTGAGAGAAATGAGAGAAGATCCTTTCAGCTGAGGAAGGTAGCAGGCTGTTTGGTTTGGGAAGGACTTACAGAGGAGTTTATTCAGCTGCGGGGAAGGATTGAGTTTGGGGAGATAGCTGTCGAGAGGTGATTTCCAAGCTGCTAGTGAGAGAGCTATAGAGAGGTAAGCCTGCTGGTTTTGTTGGCACTGGAGGAGGATTGAAGACATTTAGAGTTAAACAGAGCCTTACTGGAAAAGGGTTCTTTCAGGTATGAATGTAAATGATTTATTGTTTGATCTAGTTTCTTATTACTCCTCGATGTTCCCTACTTATGTTTGAGAGTTTGTTGGTTTGCTTGGGGTGGATAATGAAGGCCACTTGTTGCTTGTTGCTTGTTGATATATGATCCTGAACTCATGTTTGATGTTGTTGATCTTAATATGCATTGCTTCTACTGTGAAATACTCCACAATCCTACCCATAGTTATATTTGATATGTTTATTCTCACCTAATCGGAAGGCTCACTTATGATCCATGAAGTGAGGCCTCATTTGAGGATATTTTCATCTGTAGTCTTCCATGCTCTGTTTCCATGATCTCTTCCTTGTTGTGGCTATTCTTTGTTCCTGGATTGTGCTCTATGCATGGGCTGTGAGAGAGAGAGAGGGTTTGGGGTTCAGTTTTGAAGTTCTGCAAGGATACATGCCCTCACAGCTTTCCTCACCTTCACACTAGAGACAGTTGATGCATCTCCTATTTGAACTGGGATTCCGCGGCTATTTCATTCACCTTGCTTACTGAACTCATAAGCTCAAATCAACCAGAGGTCCGGAGCTATGTCCATAACGTGAGGTGTGATTATCTGTAGCAGTGGCATCCTTAACTGGGAGGTTCCCATGTGCTAAGAAGATGACGATTCAGGATGTGGTGGACTGGTGGGAAAAGAATGAAAATGCTTGGGAGGTATGGTGTTTGTTGACATGCATGACCTCCACTTCTCTCACTATTTTGGTTCTGGGCTTGGAGCCCAACTCAGCTTGACGACCCAGCCCTGATCCGCCTATTGCTTTTCACTCTTAGCTATGGCCGGCTTGGCATCGGAAGATTGATAACTGGATACTTGTCAATATGATGGCCAAATGAGCAAGTTGCTTGAGACTGGAACAAAGACCGGTATAGAAACAGTACATTAGAGGAAAGAGAGAGTCAAGCTTGAGTCCATTCCAAATTGTCTTTGTTCAAGGCTGTACAGGCTAGATCAGTGATATGAGCAGAGTCATCAGTTGATTGCATTTGACTAATCCTCCTTCCCACCTTTAACCTCACTCATACCCACTGCATCATTTCTTCCCAACCATTTTCTAAACCCATTGATCATACCCCCCACGTACCTTTTCTCTCACTATCATCTTCCCATCTTTCATACACCAATACACCCATCATTAAACCTATCACTTCACACTCCACCACACCCCGTGTCTATGCCCAACGTAATCTTTAAACCCAATCTTCACCCATCATATCCAACACCGCTCACATATGATATCTTTGATATCTGTCATACCCACTGTCCATCAAAAGCCTGCATCGCCTTTTTAACGCCTAAGCAAATGTGGCCTCTATCAGTGAAGAAGCTTTTGCAACATGAAAATAGAAAGCATCTGGACGAAGAGGATGATTGGCTTGTTGCATCCTCCGCTGCAGCATCTGTATGAGCAATTTAATCTCTAACAATGGTTGGAACAACTCCCACATTTAGATGCACTGAACGTGCAAAGAAACATAAGGAGTTTTATTCGAAGTTGGAGGAAATTGCATCTGAAATCAGCGTTTTGTATCTCACAGGTTATCAATCCCTTTGAAACAGTCTACCAGATATGAATGGGAATGGCTCTCTTCATCACTCTCAAACTGCAGAAGGTGTTCGAAATAGTAGTTCCAAGCAATAAAAACATCTCAAAGTTGAGGGAAGCTCTAAATTACTCATTGGATTTCATCAGCAGCCGCATCAAGGCCACAGGGTATTGAAGATTCATACATGGCCTCCCTACAAGGCATGAAAGTGTTTGGTGCACCCTTTAGATCTATGCTTCTCAAAGATTATGTAGCTATGCAATCGTACGAAGAGAGTTGTGAAATTGATTATGCAAAAGAATTTGAGAGTACCATCAATGCCTAAAGTCCTCAAACCTGAAACCCTCAACCGAGACACCTCCAACCATTTCCTTCAGCTCCGGTTAACTCCTTTCTCAGAGGAGACTGTTTTCAGAATCTCAAATGGGAGGGTCCAGTTCTAGAAGCCTCAGGAGTCAGGCCTATCCCAGCATCCCTGCATTGCTCTTCACAGATTTTGTTCCGGGAAATGTAAAAGACGAGATTATAAAAACGCAAGGGAGGTTGAAGCTTCTGCTTGAAGGTCTTCTTTGCGAACATGGTCCTCAGGATCATTATGAAATGGTAGATGAATCCTTGGAGCCACTACCGTCGTGCTATGGATCCTTCCAATCATTGAATTTGGTGTCCTAGCTGATGGTCGGTCTGCTGATCTCATCCAATGAATTACCAAGAACCATGGCTCGACACATGGCATTGTGTAGTGGATTAGTTGGCACTATTGAGTGGCCCATTATGTATCAGAAGCCTGAAGACTCTAAGGAACAAGCAGGGAATGAAATGATTGTCACTCCAGATTGTGGAATAGCAGATTATTGAGCCACAACACTTGGTGGTCTCGGTATCAATGACTGGGATACTCCAATTACTGCTGTCCCGTGAAGCATTAATATGCCTACAGTGGCTCCCATCCTTTCAATTCCAAATAGCAATCAGGATGCAGTTCAAATGGCCTATCATCTTCATGACCATCCAGAAACCCATCGAGGAAACAAACTCCAAGTGCTCAGTACACTCTTTCCCACCAAATATTGCCCATTGCTTGACATAGGCCCGATCCGAGTTTGAAGGTTTTTCTTGAGAAAATACCAGCAGAAATGAAGCATCAAATGAAGACGCACATTAGATACTCCCCATCTTCTATGTCAACAAATTGAAATAGGATCTAGTTTCAGCAAGCCCCAATGGCCCTCACCCTGCGTGTTCCCTCAATGGCGCGTGACACTCTATAAGAAGCGAACCGCTCTTCAAGTCATTGATCGACTTTTCTATATGGGGCAAGCTGATCTAATTGAAGGGTTTCAAAAAGGATTCATCATGTGGCGAAGCTGATTATTCTGATGCTATTGCTGCCCAGGTCCGACGGCTAGCAATGGGGGCTAAACAACTTGCCTTAGCTCGACAGATAACTGTCCTGAATGGGATTTCTGGCCAGCTTTGCAACATAGCATCACTTGCAACCTCAGCTGTCACCTTGGGGCATGGGGATATGGTCACATATGGCAGAAGGTATCAGATCTTATGTGCATAACGAAGAAGAATATGGGTACCATTGACCGGAATTATTCAATACAAATGAAAGTTTCTGAGATTACTTTGGTAGTGATGGCGCTGACAAATGCCTGAGGCACAAGATACATAGCATCCATGACTTTGTTGAAAAGTGCAGTAGATGAGGAGCGCCATCATGATGTTTTAAAGTTGCGTAAACATGCAGGAAGTGGACTATTGGGTACGTTGCAGGTGAGCCTCAGCCTGGCAGAATGTATTTTGATGTGACATATGGCGTCCATGCCGTGAAGTTTGGCAATAAGGCTTCCATTTTGCAAATCATACCAGTAAAGGCCCAGACCCTCTTCTACAAGGATGTGATAATGTTTTCTGGGCATGTTCCGAATGATTGATCAAATGAAGAGATTACTAAGCAATATAGTTATGGTTTAGTTGATACCAAATAAGTAGCATGGAGAAGGATTGGTAATGGTGTGCAAAGGTTCTTCTAACATGCGTCATGAGAACTTGGTTTTCTGTCATGTGGATTCATTGCATTCATTGAAAAGGAAACTTCAGGGGCGCCAATTTCTGCATAATGCAGAACCGAAATTCTGGTCAGTATCTATATTCTCTATGGCAGGCCTTGCCTATGTTTCATCCTTCTGGGAAGCTATTGTGAGAAATGCTGCGTCAGTTAGGGCGAAGGTGGCAGAGGCGGAGATAAGATCTTCCAGCTAAGGGTTCATGCAGAGGCCACGCAAGGGTAGTCCATGTAGATGTGGCAAGTGAAGTTAATGGAAGAGTTGAATCTGACCCACTGATAAGGTTTGCATGGAATGAGTCACAAGATAAACTTCGAAAATGCCAATATGATTGAAGAACTCATCAGTCTGGACCGGTGCAAGGGCTCGACTTTTCTTGAGGTACTAGATATGATCAATAAGCCCAAGAAGCCCATGAAGCCCAAGCAATCCTCTTCCACATGAAGTGAGCATGGCAGAATACTGACGGCTAAGGACTTCCCTTCTTGCTCTCCAATGTTTCTTCCACTACTCCTCACTTCTCTAGTTCTTCCGTCGGTACTGTTTCTGGGACTAAGAGGGCTGCTGACTCTGCCGTTTCTCAAGAGTTTGGATCTGCTACTGCTGCCAGTCAGATTGTGGGACGGCCTCCAATCAGACCTTATAGAGGGAACAACTTGGTTAATTAAGCAAAAGCCCTAGCTGCTGAAGATGACAAGGCTGGCAGCGTGAATGAATCCGTAACTGTCATTGACACTTCCAAGTTTTTGGATGAGGAAGACTTTGAGGTCCTTGTGGAACAGAAATGACAAAAAAATGTTGGATTTCGCTAAATTCGTTGGGATTAATGCAAGTCCTCGGGTTATAAGTTCAATGGGAAACATAGTTGGTGGAGGCAACACGGGGTGGAGCATCAACTTTGGCAGAGGATCCTCTATGATGAGCACTTCTACAGGTGATTTCTATGCTAAGAAATTCCTATCTTACCACTGGAAGTCCATTATCTCAAGGCAGGCCCCAGTATTCAATAATCTGAGCTCGATGGGGATGTTGAGCTATGTGAACTCCAATGGAAATTCCTCCTTTGACATTGATGGCTTATCTCAGCCAACAAGTTAACCTATTTCTTCTAGAGGACCTCAAGGACAATTAGGTTCCCTGAGAAAACAAGGGTTTGTAATTAGACCTTCTGTTCAATGCAAATCAGGAGTTCGGCATTCGGGTGAAGACCAGCAGTTGTGTGTTTAACGATGTGGTTCAGTGGCCAGCTTATTTGCACCTCAGACCCATTCTCTTTCCTCAAGCATGACCTGTTTTGCATGGCCACCTTTGGCATGCAACTCAGGGGCCACGTGTCAGTTTCCCTTTCTCCAATCCTCTTTGGTTTAGAAAGTAATTCTTCCCAACTTCATTTTGTAATTCCAAATTCTGTTTTGTTTTAAAATAACTTCAAGTCTTCAAAGTTTTCATCCTTAGAGTCTTTAGGTTCCACAAGACCCATTTTCAATAAAATTTGGTTGCCATTTTCTTTCCGGCAAGCCACTTTTGCATTTTCTTTATTTTTAAAATGTTTTTAAAAATAAGTAAGAATTAAATTCCATAATTCCAAGTGATGGAATTTATGGAATTGATTCATGCAAAATAAACGGGCTTTGGTGGGGGCCCGACATCAAATAAATTTTCGTCAAAATAGGTGTGAATTTGAATGAAAGGCTATGTGTGCTATTGATGCTTTCTTTATCTTGTTTGGTGATATAAATGACATAGTTGTGATCATTATTGTGCACTAACCCCCTCTCTTGATAGCGCATATTGGTTCGCCACCTAGGTATGTATTTACTCGCCTCATGGTCATTCCTTATGCTTGTTCGGATTCTCATACGTGCATGATCATTTAGAGTATTCATTGATTTCCTCATCATTGCCACATCAGCTTCATTTTATTAGTAGAGACCCGACTTTAGGGACTTAGAGGGGTGCTACGGTCTTTACCGTACCTTCCCGATAAGTAACCTGACCCCCGAACCCGATCCGGTTTTCGTAGATCACCTTTTCCAAAATAAGGAGTCACACTTAGGGTTTTCTTTCTTATTTTGTTTACCCTTTAAAAATAAAACAAAAATAAGTGGCAACTCCAAGTCATTTTCATAATCAAATAAATCAATTTTTTCAAATTAAAATCAAGCTCGCCATCGAGTGGGAAACGCATGAGCCGAAATGCGGGGTCCACAAAATGGCGACTCCACCGGGGATCATTTAGAGGGTCAAGCTTGAACTTAAAGTGAAGCAAATGTGGCATTTGGTGAGTCGATCAGTGGGTACTCATCTATTGATTGCACATTGAGAGTTCCCGAGTTCTCACTTGGGACATTGACATGTCGATCATGTTGGCTGATTATTTTGATTGGGGATTCTGATATAGCCAGTTTCTTCATGCTTCATTGATATATTTGTTTGAGATATTTGACATGCTAATTATGATGATTGATTCGTCTTGATAGAGGATTCTGAGATAGGTATTTTCTCTGTGCTTCATTGTCATATTCGTTTGAGACATTAACATGTTGATTATATTGATTGATCATCTTGCCTTGCTTAGCATAGTCATTCTGATTTTGTCATGATTGTTCTGTTCACCTCACATGCATGGATTCACTGGTGTATATCATTTGACTTGATGTGTTGATTCTTTGGCTTGTATATTGCCTTGATTGTCTTTTGAGCATGATGTCTATATCACTATTTATCATGATTGTCACGGCTTGTATGCGTGCATGAGTGATATATCCTATACTTTGCCTGACTGCATGTCGTGTGACTGCTCTTCTTTTGCTTGATTGCATGCTATCTGTCCATGTGGGTCGCACATCTATCCCCTTACCTCCAACTCTCTTGGTTTCGGTCATTCATTTCATCTCGGTTCTCACTATTGCAAGTGTGAGGCCTTCTATATGCTTGTTCTCTAACCGAGCCAGAGATTAGGAGTAGGGTCTAGTGACGGGCTATATCGATGCACGAGAGCATTCTGGAGGAGAGCGACATACTGATGTCGGGAGGAGTCCGATCATTGAAGACCTGTATAGCCCGGAGCTAGGTTTCATGGATATTCATGCGACTAGTGTGTTTTCTCTCCTGTTCTAGATTCTTAAGGTTTTCGGATGCACCCACACCATTCACTGTGCACTCTAGTCGACCATTGAGCGTTGAGAGTTTGAGAGGTTTCACCATAGGAAACCCCCTGGGATGTCGAGGTAGTGCATGTGTGGAGGTGATGACCACCTTGCATGGAAGCACCCCGTCTTTTTAGAGGCGTGCAGAGGGTTGCGTACCACCGGAGGGTATGATCGCTTATGTTAAGGATCTTTAAAGTCCACCCATATCCATTTAGAGCCACCTTGACTTTGTCGGTTAAGCCATAGATCCTTTGATTAGGACTCCCTCCCTACACGTGGGTGCATCTGAGGGCCTTCAAAGCCTCTTTAGTTACAGTTCAGATCCAGTACTCCCTCTTTTTAGTCTCCAGTTGAGGGTGCTCAGAGATCGGTGTGAGTTTGAGTATCGATTGGATCACCTTTTTCGTGTCATCATGGATTATGCTTTTCACTCGATGAGTTTGACATGTTTTTCTCCCTAGGGCTTTCGTTCTCATTTCTTGGCTCGGGACACCTCTTCACTTTGTTGTCACTCACTCGATACTTTGGGATATGTTCATTGATCATCTTTTTACACTGTACACCTATCACAGGCTCAATACCTCATTTTTTGTTTGTTCCTTGGTTCGATTTTTCGACTCGATGCTCATATTTTCATTACAGAAAGGTGAAAGGTACATTTTCATATTCACACATTTTTCGAGAGATTCGCCTTGATCACCTTATCATTTTTTTTCTCTTGTGGAGCTCGAGTTGAAGGTTGAATCAAGGATATTTTGTTATATATTGAGTATCGATCTCGTGATAGTGTTGTTCTTCACACCCCATTTATTTTCTTCACACCTCGATCATTTTTTGGATTATCAATAGAAATTCTTTAGTCATATTTGTAGTTGTCTCACACTAGACACTCATGTGACTCTAGAGATTCTATCGTATATCCAAATTTTGATTGTCACCTCGGTGCTTGATCTAAAGACTATAGGTTGTCGCTTTGAGGACCATGAGATACAATTGGCTCCCAGAAATATACAATACCTAGATGAGCTTCTTCTTGTGTTTGTGCATCTCACGCAATCAACATCATAAAAACCAGTGGACGAAGCGAACTTTGCTTGAAAAACTTGATTTCATGCTCCATTGTTCCCTTCAAATATCTAAGGATGCGTTTGATAGCTCGCAAGTCAACTTTAGTGGGTGCTTGGAAATGTTGGCAGGCCTTGTTTACTGCATGCACAATATCAGGCCTTGTGAAGGTTAAATATTGGAGGGATCCAATGAGTTGCCTATATCATGTAGGATCAATAGGTTGTTCATCAGAAGGTGTGATGATGGACTTAAGAGCCTTGGGTGTGCTGATATGAGTACACTCCATCATTTTTGTGTGCTCTAGGAGATCTCTAGTGTACTTTTTTTTTTAGAAACAAACAACCCATTAGGAAGATATTTAACCTCCAATCCCAAAAAATAATGTAAAGATCCTAAGTCCTTGAGAGAAAATTCATTACTCAGGGTGTTGATGAGGTCACTAATGAAGTTGTTATCGTTGCCTGTGACTATAATATCATCAATATAGATAAGGAGCAAAACAATAGACTAACCTTTGTGAAGAATAAATAGAGACGAGTCTACTTTACCACAGTAAAACCCTAAATGAAGAAGACATTGCGATAGTTTATCAAACCAGGCCCTTGGAGCTTGCTTAAGGCCATAAAGAGAGTGATTCAATTTGTAGACATGATTCAGAAGGTCTTCGTTTATAAATCCTGGAGGTTGTTCCATGAATACTTCTTCCTTTAGAAACCCATGTATGAAGGCATTCTTAACATCCAATTGCCTCATTGTCCATCCCAAGGTTACTGCTAGTGAAATGATCAATTTGATTGTAGTATGCTTTATAATTGGGTTGAAGGTCTCTCCAAAGTCCAAACCCGGTATTTGAGAAAAACCCCGAGCAACTAATCGTGCTTTGTATCTATCTATGGTTCCATATTCCTTTAGCTTTGTTTTAAACACCCATTTAGAATCCATAATATTTGCAGTTGGAAGCCTAGGAACCAAATCCCATGTTCGATTTTAGATTAAAGCCTTGATTTCCTCTTGCATTACTTTGAACCAATGGGGAATTTTCAATGTTGTACGATATGTTTTTAGCTCACTAATATTACTTCTTGTGGTAGTAAAAGTAACCATTTGAGACTTTAAAATGGAATCATTCTTGAGTTTACTTCTGGTGATCATATGAGTTTCTTTGTTATCTGTGTGTTGAACCTGAGGAGAAAAGATGTCAACAACAATTTGCTTGCTAATATTAGGAACTTCATCATCAACACTGTGATTGGTTGATTTGTTTTGCGGAGGTGGACCAACATGCTCATTTTTCTACCATTTTTGAGGAAAAGAGAGATCAACTACTAGGTGCTTACTAATATCAGGAAAATTATTAACATTGGCAAGCTTGTAGCTACTAGTAGACTCAATTTGGGAGAGTGTTCTAGTAGTAGTAGCAATGTGGAATTGTGGCCACTAGCACCAAGAGCAACATCAGTGGGAGTTTTAGTAGTATTGACGATATTGTGGTCATTTGTACTAACAGTAACAGTGGAAATTTTAGCAGCAATAGTAGTGGGAGTTCCAATCAGATTAACACATGATGCTTTTATATTTTGGTTAGTATTGCAACTAGCAGAAATTCTTCCTTCAACACTAAACTAGTTTATTTGCTCAGTAGTGCATGGACAGTGGTTGCACTTCTTGGAGTTGCTTGATTGGTTAGCAGTGTTCTCCTTTTAAGACTTAGTTTGGTGATCTATTTTTGAAGTCTCACAAGAAGCATCTGAAGTTGAGAATGATACCATTTCTATAGGAATCTATAAATGATTTTTCTTAACAAGAGAGTTAGCATAAGAAAAGCAATTTTCATTGAAGATGACATGACGAGATATGTAAACTCTTTTAGTTGAAGGATGCAAGAATTTATAACCCTTGTGTAGAGAGATATATCCAATAAAAACACATGGATATGTCTTAGGTGAGAATTTATTCTTCTCGTAATAAGGTATGGAAAACATTGACAACCAAAAATTCTCAAGCTCCTATATTATGGATATTGTTTGAAGAGCATAAAGAATGGGCTCTCCATTTTCAACTCCGTGGAAGGAAATCAGTTAATGAGGTATACAACAGTAAGGAATGCATCTACCCATAGACTCAATGGTAGTTTAACATTAAAAAGCATTGTTAGACCCATTTCAACAATATGTCTATGCTTTCTCTCTACAACCCCATTTTGTTCTAGAGTTCCTAGGCATGAGACTGGTTACAAAATTCCACACTTGCTTAGGTAATTTTGAAATTTAATTGATTGAAACTCACCTCCACCATCACTTTGGAAGATTTTTATTCGTCTTTCAAGTTAATTCTCAACCAAATTTTGAAACTTCAAAAAACATTCAAAGATATATGATTTTCTTCTCAACAGATAAAGGCATGTATAGCGAGTATGATCATCAATAAAGACAACATAATACTTGTATTCTTGAGTTGAATTATTTGGTACAGGTCCCCATAAGTCACAATGAATTTTGTCAAGAGGATTGTTGGAAATTTTATTTATTAAGCCAAAATAAAGTTTATAGCTTTTTCCTAACCGACAACTAACACGTACTGTTGTTGATTTCATCTAACTAGATACTTCAATGAAATTCTTATCTTGTAGAAGCTTTATAGATTTTGTTTGCAGATGCCCCATGCATTGATGCCACACTTAGGATGATGCCTTGCTAGACCTAGTAACTGTCATGGCTTGAATCACATTTTCCTCCAATGCATAGAGACTTCCCTTTTTAATTCCTTTAGCTAGCACTTGCTGAAGTTGATCCTTAATGACAAAACCAGTTGATGAGAATTCTATGGAACAGGGGTTATCAGAGATAAGTTATCCAATGGATAACAAACTTTTCTTAATTTCTGTAACAACCAATAATTTTTTAAGCTTTAGATCTCTATGTTTAGTTTTTAGTCTAGCTTCACCAATATGTGAGATTCTTAAACTTCTCCATTTCCAACAAAAATTGCATCATGCCTTTTATATGGAATTACGTGGGACATCTTACCTAGGTCATTTGTTATATGGGTTGTTGCTCCCTAGTCCACATAAAAATTAGGATCATTATGTTCTTCATTTAGAGCCACAACAACCAAAGCTTGAGGAATCTCTTCTGATTGATACGAATAGTCGAATTTGTTCCAGCAATCCAAAGCCAAATGGTTAGATATATTACAAATTTGGCAAATAAGAGTACCTCAGATTTTTGGAGTTTCTGTTGTGGTGGAAGTTGGTTGTTGAAGCTATTTCTTGGATTTCTGGTGCTAGGATGAACATTCTGCCTTTTGTCACTGGTAGCATTGTGATTGAATTGTCCTCTTGGAGTGAAACCATGACCTCTAGAAAGAAATCTTCCTGCTCGATTTCTTCTTCTTCCTTGTTGGGTAAGATAGGATTGTTCATGGTTTATTGACTCCTTGTTCTATTCATTTTTTGTCATAATCATTTGTTCATGTCCTTATAGATCCATAAAAAATTGATTGTAAGAGGGATACGGTGGCTTTGATAACATGGCCACCTGAAAATCCATGTATTTAGTTCCAAGATCTTGAGCTAGTTGAAAAACTTTGTCTAGGTCACTTATTGGTTTTCTAACTGCAACTAATGCATCACAAATGCCTTTGAACTCCCTTAAATATTCATTGTGACTTTTTTTAGCCCTGAGAGTCTATTGGTGAATTGCACCTCCTTCTCTTTGGTCATTAGAAAGAGCTTTTCTTCTAGGGAGTTCCAAACATCATAGGCACTCTCTGTTCCATCCAACAAAAACATCACTTCTTCTATCATGAGTCTAAGAAGCCAGGAGGTAAGTAGACCATCATTGTGAAACCATGTCTCTATTGACTAATCATAGGTCTCCATTGTTTTAGTATCCATTATCTCTTTTGATGCGTGTCTATTTTTAGAGAGATGATGGACTAATCCAAGGCTTCACACAAGAGGAAGAACTTGTGAGTGCCACAAAAGGAGATTGGACATATTCAGTTTGATGGAGACAAGGCTTGAGCATTGATGAAAAGCCTGAATGCTAAGAACATTTTATGGGGTTGCCATGGAATCTTTGGATTGTTTTAGGTTAATCGGCTCTGATACCATGAAGAACATAAACTATTTTTGAAAGATTGGATTTGTACCACACCTTACTAATTGTTTTCTAAAAAAATAAATAAAAACAATACATACTTTCTTTACACAAAAAATGGAATATTATATAGAACAGGTAAGTGAAGATTTCCTTCTAGCCTTGATTTTCCACATTACAAATATGGAGAGTAGTTTTCCTTCCTGGTAGATTGCATTATCAACTTCTCATGTAGAGATTCTGCTTTGGCATGGATTGTATGCTGGCTGAGTTGGAGTTTCTTATAATCTAATTTTTTTGATGTTACAATACTTTTTTTTATGTCCTTTTAAAGTTTGAAGCATAAATACTAATGTGTTTGTTTTCTTTGCAATAGAATATGAACATATGAAAATCAAAATATGATTAAATGGTCATTTATGTTTTTGATAGACCCATTTCTGTTTTTTGATAGACCCATATATATAAGTTGAGGCCTTTTGATTATAAGGTTATGGCGTAATTTTATTTATTTATTTTTTGTAATTCTATTTTTAAAATATTTATTATTTTATTTATAAATAAAATATTTGAAACAATAATATTTTTTGGTTTTACCTAGTGTTTTGGAATCTATTGGATGAGGAAGATAGTTCCGCTAAAAGATGGTTAACTTAGAAAAAAAAAACAAGAAACATAATTGATTGATAACATTCAAAATCATGTTTTAAAGTCTTTAGCTTCTTGCGAACAACCTTAAAATTCATTTTTTTAGATTTTTACCCATTTCACCTTTAAAATTAATTAATTTTCTTTTTGAATAGAAATTCATCTTAACAATCTAAGTATTTAGTGTTAAATATTATTTTGGTACACCCACTGTAGGTAAAAAACAGTGAGAAATATGGAAGGAGACTTCTTGGCCAGGACAAAATCAACCCACACAAGATCTCATAGACCTTACAAACATCAATTTGGCCTATAGCTGTTGATCCAATTCCATCTTAATTTCTTTTATACAAGTTGTTTTTTTTCTTGTTATTTATTTCATTGAAACTAGGATCTTGGTGTTCAATATTAGCTTGGCCTTGGAAGAATACTTATGTCATTGTTATTGCTAATTTTCTTAGGCTATGTTTTGTCCTATAAGGTATCAAAGAAAGAAAAAAAAAATGTTAAGGAAAATGATTTTCTCATATTTGGTTTTAATATAGAAAATAGTAAAAAAAAAAAAAAATCAAATATAATTAAAATTAATTGGAAATTTAGATATATTTAAATTATTTAACCTTTATATAGAAAAGTTGACACAAATAAAATGAGATTTATTTTTATTTTCCTTAATTTTTCTTTCCTTTTAATTTTTCTCTTTATTGTCTTTTCATCATGTTTTCCCACAAATTTTTTGAAAACCAAACATAGTCATAGGAAACAATTGAATAAGGTTATTTTAGGCTATGTTTGGTTATCGAAAAGTTTAAAAGAAAATAACAAAAAAGAGTAGAAGGAAAAAAAAATATAGAGGAAAAGTAAAAATGAAAAAAGAAGAAGAAAGAAATAGATTTAAAATTAATAAATTATTTGTATATACTACTTCAAACTTTTTTCACTTATTTGACTTTTCTATATAAAAATTAAATAATTTGACAATATATAAATTTATTAATTATTTTAATTATATTTGACTTTCTATCACATTTTCATAGTAAAACCAAATATGAGAAAATAATTTTCCTTATCATTTTTATTCTTTCCTTCGTACTTTCCCGGAACCAAACATAGCCTTAATTTTTTGTAGAAGTTTGAGCTATCATTATGAATAGGAAAAAAATTGCCAAAAATTCCCTTTTGTGGATTTATCATAATTAAAGTTTTCTAAATATAAGAATCCAAATATAGAAAATGATAAATCATAGTGAAATTTTTTAATAAATAATCCAAACATGATATAATTAGGGATTTGATAGGAACAAGATTTTTTCCCATACAACATTAGCCTTTAACTATGTTAAGACCTTTTGAGATAATATATAATGGGCCTTCTATCTCTTGTTACCATGAGTCACTCGGAGATGCTTCTCTATAGAGGCAAAGGTGAAAGTGACTCTGATGATAAATCAAAGTATGAAAAAATTGAAGATAATGTCAATCGAATCAATGATTTAGCAAGGTTAAAAACAACTTTCATTTATCTGTTTCTTTAATTTTTGAATTGTTCTTTAGTTTAGAATATCCTTTTTGAAGAGCCTTATAATTCATCATTTAGATTTCTATCTATTTCACTTTTAAAATTGGTTTTCTTTTTTAATAGAAATATTTAAATCATGTTCCAATGCTTTTTTTTTTTGGGTTGTTTACCCTCTTCAAAATTTACACTAATAGTAGTAATATTTTATTTTATTGAATGCTCGTATTTATGGACGTCATGGATGAGTTTAGTACAAAGTTTGTTTCTAAGGACTCCCCGTTCTGCTTCTTTTTCTTCCTTTTTTTTTCTCACCAAGTCGGTGGGTTTGATGAAGATTTTATATTGCTATTGTTTCTAATTGCTCTTAGTTACAGTGGTTGATGCAGCAGCAAATGAGAATGAACAGATATTTATTGAAGAAGAACTTTAAGAGCTCCACTCATAAGGCACGTCTCTCTTTCTCTCCATCACAAGTTTTTCCTCTTTATATGAAATGGGTTTTGATCTTTATACATGCTTGTTTCATGATTTTACTGATCTAAGTAATTGAAACACTAGCAACTTGCTTCTAGATCTGAAATAATAACATGGCATAGAAAAGTTTTGTCAGACTAGAAACATCTCTACCATACACTACTTTGTTGGACAATATTTTCGATCTAATCAAAATCCAACAATCTTCAGTGAAATCTGCTAGAAAATATTGCCTTTTGTAGGAATATTTGTCAGGGTTGTTAAAGAAGCAAGATCTCACTGGCATAACTGACATCAATTTGACCAATGGTCAGTCCAATTCCATCTTTGTCATGGATCAAATGTTTGGCTTAGTTTTTCACAGCAAAATTATGACATTATGATAAGGATGAATGCATGATTTGTTTGTGCTTAATTTGTACGTAACTTGTTTTTTTTTTTATTTATTTAACAGACAAATTGATTCCTACCCAGTTTGAGAGTCATTCTGCAAGAGGACAACGAAAAAAGAAGTGGAAAAGCTGCATTAATTAGGGGCTCGCCCCAAGGACAAAAGGGTTCAACTATACTACAAGGAAACTTGGGAAGGAGGGAATGGACAATCACGTCCAAAAGGTGTTATGATGAATTCATCTTTGTTCTTCATGCAACAAAGAGCACAGGTTCAATCTTTAAACGGAGTGTCACATCCACCATGAGGCCTCCATCAACAAAAATTGGAGTTGTGTTGATCACATAGAGTATTCCCTCCCAGTATGACTGATCAGAAATTTCTTTGTGTATCTCTAATGCATTATTTCTATTAGGAGAGAATCAATTTCTCCCACAATTCAAGATTAGTTAATGATCAATTATTATATTTAGGATTGATGTATTTACACCTTATATATATAGTTGATGTATCCTTTGGAAAGTCATGTATATTTTTAAGGGTTGTAATGTAAATCATGAATAATATACATTTTTTTGACCATTCATCCATTTACCTCACTTTACTTTCATAAAGCAAAACAAATAAGCGCATGTACCATTAGAGAATATATATGTATAAAGGGAAAAGAGCAGCATGTGATGTACAATTTATCTTAGTATTTGGGTTCTAATTATGCATTAGTTAACAATTGCTAGTTGCTTGAAATCACCCAAATGGTCGCGGTCTTGTCGAATATACGAATAATGAAGCTTTTCATATCTCTAAACAAGAATTGAAGAAATCAAGTAAAGATTAATAGCATTTTTTTTAAAAATAAATAATTACACCCTTCAACTTACAACAATGGAGACCAGAGAATTCTTAAAAGCAAAATCACATGAGACCAAAGTTTTTTATCATCACATTGCTTACATTTGTTAATATAAAATATTATAGCTATTAATTTAAAATTTGAAAAAGATGGAGAGCTAGAAAGAAAAAAAAAACATTTACGTACATGATTGAAAGATTTCTATTAAAAAAGAAGAATTAATTTTAAAAGTCAAATAGATTAATTGTAAGGCTATTCACCAAGAACCAATAGACCTAAAATTATTTTGATTTAATGTTATAAATCAATTATATATGTTTTTTTGTTTTTGCTTATTCTTTAGCACAACTAACATCCCCATCAAATAAATTCCAAAACACTAAGGTAAAACCTAAAAGTATTAGTGTTTCAAATCTTTTAGTCCTAAATAAAATAATAGATATTTCAAAAATAAAACAATAGAAACCAAATTTAGACCTTAATATTTTACTTCAAAGGCCTCAACTCAAATACATGGGCTTATGAAACAAATAAAAAATTATTTAATCATATTTTGATTTTCATAAATGTTTGTACTCTATGGTGAATAAAGCAAACTAAATAATATTTAAGGTTAAGTTCATTTACAATTCTGGAGGTTAATTTAGTGTAAAAACACTAAACCACACCATTGGTTCAAATTTCATTAATTACATCCTTATAAATTTGTTTCATTTATAAAATTTATTTTTTTTTATCAATTAGCAGTCTTATAAATGTATTTCATATATAAAATTTATTTTTTAGAGAATTGTTAAACACACCTATCTAAAATCTTTTTTTTTTTACCTAAAATTCCTCTAAAAAATAAATAAAATAAATTTAAAGGGGTGCTTTGTTGGACAATATTTTCGATCTAATCAAAATCCAACAATCTTCAGTGAAATCTGCTAGAAAATATTGCCTTTTGTATGAATCTTGTTGATTGTTGCTCTCCATGGTTGAACTATGCTTCATTTTCTTTTTTTCTTTTTTCTTGGTTGGTTCTCTACATGTAAAATCCTACGGGTATGTGTTGATTTATATATGAATTCTTGTGTTGAGTCATTTTTCTTCTTTTTCTTGGCTAAGAATATTTGTCAGGTTGTTAAAGAAGCAAGATCTCACTGGCATAACTGATATCAATTTGACCAATGGTCAGTCCAATTTCATCTTAGTCATGGATAAAATGTTTGGCTTAGTTTTTCACAGCAAAATTATGACATTATGATAAGGATCAATGCATGATTTGTTTGTGCTTAATTTGTACGTAACTTGTTTTTTTTATTTTATTTAACAGACAAATTGATTCCTACCCAGTTTGAGGGTTATTCTGCAAGAGGACAACGAAAAAAGAAGTGGAAAAGCTGCATTAATTAGGGGCTGGCCCCAAGGAGAAACTTGGGAAGGAGGGAATGGACAATCACGTCCAAAAAGTGTTATGATGAATTCATCTTTGTTATTCATGCAACAAAGAGCACAGGTTCAATCTTTGAATGAAGGAGTGTCGCATCCACCATGATGCCTCCATCAACAAAAATTGCAGTTGTGTTGATCACATAGAGTATTCCCTCCCATTATGACTGATCAGAAATTTCTTTGTGCATCTCTAATGCATTATTTCTATTAGGTGAGAATCAATTTCTCCCACAATTCAAGAGTAGTTAATGATCAATTATTATATTTAGGAGTGGTGTATTTATACTTTATATATAGTTCCTGTATCCTTTGGAAAATCATGTATATATTTAAGGGTTGCAATGTATACCATGAATAATATACATTTTTGACACCATTCATTCATTTACCTAACTTTACTTTCACAAAGCAAGGAAAATCATGTATATATTTAAGGGTTGCAATGTATACCATGAATAATATACATTTTTGACACCATTCATTCATTTACCTAACTTTACTTTCACAAAGCAAAACAAATAAGCGCGTGTACCATTAGAGAATATATATGTATAAAGGGAAAAGAGCAGCATGTGATGTACAATTTATCTTAGTATTTGGGTTCTAATTATGCATTAGTTAACAGTTGCTAGTTGCCTGAAATCACCCAAATGGTCGTGGTCTTGTCGAATATAAGAATAATAAAGCTTTTCATATCTCTAAACAAGAATTGAAGAAATCAAGTAAAGATTAATAGCATTTTAAAAATAAATAAATAATTACACCCTTCCAACTTACAACAATGGAAACCAAAGAATTCTTAAAAGCAAAATCACATAAGACCAAAGTTTTTTATTAGCACATTGCTTACATTTGTTAATATAAAATATTATAGCTATAAAATTAAAATTTGAAAAAGATGGAGAGCTAGAAAGAAAAAAAAATATTTACGTACATGATTGAAAATTTTCTATTAAAAAAGAAAAATTAATTTTAAAAGTCAAATAGATTAATTGTAAGGCTATTCACCACCAAGAAGCAATAGACCTAAAATTATTTTGATTTAATGTTATAAATCAATTATATATGTTTTTCTGTTTTTGCTTATTCTTTAGCACAACTAACATCCCCATCAAATAAATTCCAAAACACTAAGGTAAAACCTAAAAGTATTAGTGTTTCAAATCTTTTTTAGTCCTAAATAAAATAATAGATATTTCAAAAATAAAACAATAGAAACCAAATTTAGACCTTAATATTTTACTTCAAAGGCCTCAACTTAAATACATGGGCTTATGAAACAAATAAAAAATTATTTAATCATATTTTGATTTTCATAAATGTTTGTACTCTATGGTGAATAAAGCAAACTAAATAATATGTAAGGTTAAGTTCATTCACAATCCTGGAGGTTAATTTAGTGTAAAAACACTAAACCACACCATTGGTTCAAATTTCATTAATTATGTCCTTATAAATTTGTTTCATTTATAAAATTAATTTTTTTTTATCAATTAGCATTCTTATAAATGTATTTCATATATAAAATTTATTTTTTAGAGAATTGTTAAACACACCTATCTAAAATATTTTTTTTACCTAAAATTCCTCTAAAAAAAATAAATGAAATAAATAAAATAAATAAAATAAATTTAAAGGGGTGCTAATTGATGAAATTTGAAATGTATGGTGCTTAGGTGCATTTACACTAAACCTTAGGGGTGTGAGTGAAATTAATCCTAATATTTATGCACTAGAATTTACAAGGAAAAGAACACTAAAAGTACTACTTGATCACCTAAACATCTAAAAAAATTACACTATAAAATTTTAAAAATTTAAAAACAAAGGTTGACTTCATATTTGAAAGAGACCAAACCTTAAACTCTAACCAAATATGCGATGAAAGAAATCATAAATTTACATCAACTTTGATTGAGTTAGAAAAATATTGCATTCAAATGATATTTGAATTTCTTAAATGATTCTATATATACAATCTATATGATGTATATTGCAAGAGCCTAGACAATATGGCATGCAAGATCATCAAAAGGCACAATAAATGGTGCAGAGCTTAGGTTAGACATACCAAAATTGATCATAAACACATATTCCAAAAAGGAATTAGTGTTAGGAGTAAAACCAAAAATTATTTAAGATGCACAATGTTTAGCTAAACTACATTGTTTAGGGCCTATTTTTATTTTTATTTTTCATTTTGAGGCCTTAAAAAAAGAATTTGGTTGAAAAATAGCATTGCAATGGGTTGGTTGTATTTTTTCTTCTTTACTCTAGTTCCTTCTAGAATGGGCATCCATGACCAAATTTGCTACCTTTAACATAGGTCCACACCATCTACTATGTTTTGCAATTAATAATCTTGTAAAAGAATATCATCTAGAGCCATACAATCTACACTAATTGTACAAATCAAGATTAAAACTTCAACTTTCTAATTAAAAAATGGACTTTCAACTATATAAGTTCCAAACAATGCTTAGCAATGGACAAACATAATATTAAAACTTTAGCTTGAGCCATTTTTGGTAAATCAAGATTAATTTGAAAGCTTCGTGCAGTAGTTCAAAGTTATATAAGGAAGCCCTAGAAGATATTTAACCTTATGCTTTTTTTACTTTGTCTCATCTCTTATGTTAGTGTTGGATTCTCACAAACCCTAATACTTGAGTCAAGAGAGGAATCACAATTCTTTTAAAGATGACCACAATTAATTTCTCAAGTATTTAATGAATCCTTTGGGATATGCAAAAGCTCAATCTTTATTATATAGAATTAGGTCAAATTTGTTAAATTTTTAGAAATGAAATTCAAGTTTTAGAAAAGAATATACATAAATGAGGAGTACTATCTACTTACATATATTGCATTCCTCTTACATAAACAAATTAAATAAGCTAAAATGAACTACTTAAAACAAATGACAATTTAAGAGAAAAACCTAAACCTTACTCTTTGTATTTGATTGTTAAATTCAATTCAACTATGTGGTGTAACATTTTATCATAAAATCACCAAGTTTTTTTGTAAATTAAAAAAATAATTAATTTTCACGAATAAATGGTAAAAGAGATTTTAGTCATCATTAATGGCATTTAAAAAATAGCAAGAAGTATTTTATAGTCATATAAAAAGAAAACAAAATAATTTGACCAAGGGTAGATTTTTTATTTTCATTTTTTTCCTTGTGTGCATATAACTTACACATACCAATGATGAAAACTCAAAAATTACATTTTAGAAGTCTTATCTATTATCTATTTAGTGATTTTGGGTTGTTATATTGAGGGAATAAAAGAATATCAAAACAATATTTAAAAAAAAAAAAAAAAAGGAAGATTAGTCTTCCCCCAACTATTGCCAATCTCAATGACATGATACAAATTTTTTGCATTAAGACTTTTCAATTGGTCTAGTACCCTTCTCAACCTTCCATCTCTCTACAAATTAAAGTTCACTAGTTAGTGCCTTCTTAGCATGCAAAGACTATTCTTAGTCTAGTTGTAAAAAATTAGCTATTTAAATTTTAAGGGTATGGTGGTCTTTCAACATTGAGATAAAAAATAGTTTGGAAAGACCAATCTTCCTTTTAACAAAGATTTAAAATTTTTGTTTTAAATATTGATCGGGTAATCTTTTTTTTTTTTTTTGAATTTTGAATTTTCTCAATTGACAAACCAAAATCACCAAAATGAGCATAAAGACTTCAAAAATTCATATTTGATTGTTCATCATTGGTACATGTGAGTCAAATTATTATTATTTGCTTCATGTGCAAGTAAGGGAAAAAAAATTAATCCAATTCAAATTATTTATTTTTTATACGACTATGAGGTATTTTTTTCCTATTTTTTAAACTCCATTAATGATGACTAATGTCTTTTTACCATTTAGTCAAGATAATTAATTTGTTTCAATTAAAAAAGTTTGGTGGCTTTATAATAAAATGGTACACATGCCTTACAACTTGGCGGTTCGTATGCAATGTAGGTAGATATTACTCTTCATTTATGTATTTTCTTTTATAAAATTTAAATTTCAATTCTGATAATGTAATGAATTCCCCCTTATAATTATGAATAATAATAAAGATTGACATTTGCTTATCCCAAATGATTCATTTAACATATATTTGAGAAATTAATTAAGGTCATCTTTAAAAAAATGACATACTGTTCTTCTCAACTAATGTATTAGTGTGGACCCCGCATTTCGGCTCATGCGTTTCCCACTCAATGGCGAGCTTGATTTTAATTTGAAAAAATTGATTTATTTGATTATGAAAATGACTTGGAGTCGCCACTTATTTTTGTTTTATTTTTAAAGGGTAAACAAAATAAGAAAGAAAACCCTAAGTGTGACTCCTTATTTTGGAAAAGGTGATCTATGAAAACCGGATTGGGTTCGGGGGTTAGTTACTTATCGGGAAGGTACGGTAAAGACCATAGCACCCCTCTAAGTCCCTAAAGTCAGGTCTCTACTAATAAAATGAAGCTGATGTTGCAATGATGAGGAAATCAATGAATACTCTAAATGATCATGCACGTATGAGAATCCGAACAAGCATAAGGAGTGACCATGAGGCGAGTAAATACATACCTAGGTGGCGAACCAATATGCGCTATCAAGAGAGGGGGTTAGTGCACAATAATGATCACAACTATGTCATTTATGTCACCAAACAAGATAAAGAAAGCATCAATAGCACACATAGCCTTTCGTTCAAATTCACACTTATTTTGACGAAAATTTATTTGATGTCGGGCCCCCACCAAAGCCCGTTTATTTTGCATGAATCAATTCCATAAATTCCATCACTTGGAATTATGGAATTTAATTCTTACTTATTTTTAAAAACATTTTAAAAATAAAGAAAATGCAAAAGTGGCTTGCCGGAAAGAAAATGGCAACCACATTTTATTGAAAATGGGTCTTGTGGAACCTAAAGACTCTAAGGATGAAAACTTTGAAGACTTGAAGTTATTTTAAAACAAAACAGAATTTGGAATTACAAAATGAAGTTGGGAAGAATTAATTTCTAAACCAAAGAGGATTGGAGAAAGGGAAACTGACACGTGGCCCCTGAGTTGCATGCCAAAGGTGGCCATGCAAAACAGGTCATGCTTGAGGAAAGAGAATGGGTCTGAGGTGTAAATAAGCTGGCCACTGAACCACATCGTTAAACACACAACTGCTGGTCTTCACCCGAATGCCGAACTCCTGATTTGCATTGAACAGAAGGTCTAATTACAAACCCTTGTTTTCTCAGGGAACCTAATTGTCCTTGAGGTCCTCCAGAAGAAATAGGTTAACTTGTTGGCTGAGATAAGCCATCAATGTCAAAGGAGGAATTTCCATTGGAGTTCACATAGCTCAACATCCCCATCGAGCTCAGATTATTGAATACTGGGGCCTGCCTTGAGATAATGGACTTCCAGTGGTAAGATAGGAATTTCTTAGCATAGAAATCACCTGTAGAAGTGCTCATCATAGAGGATCCTCTGCCAAAGTTGATGCTCCACCCCGTGTTGCCTCCACCAACTATGTTTCCCATTGAACTTATAACCCGAGGACTTGCATTAATCCCAACGAATTTAGCGAAATCCAACATTTTTTTGTCATTTCTGTTCCACAAGGACCTCAAAGTCTTCCTCATCCAAAAACTTGGAAGTGTCAATGACAGTTACGGATTCATTCACGCTGCCAACCTTGTCATCTTCAGCAGCTAGGGCTTTTGCTTAATTAACCAAGTTGTTCCCTCTATAAGGTCTGATTGGAGGCCGTCCCACAATCTGACTGGCAGCAGTAGCAGATCCAAACTCTTGAGAAACGGCAGAGTCAACAGCCCTCTTAGTCCCAGAAACAGTGCCGGCGGAAGAACTAGAGAAGTGAGAAGTAGTGGAAGAAACATTGGAGAGCACGAAGGGAAGTTCTTAGCCGTCAGTATTCTGCCATGCTCACTTCATGTGGAAGAGGATTGCTTGGGCTTCATGGGCTTCTTGGGCTTATTGATCATATCTAGTACCTCAAGAAAAGTCGAGCCCTTGCACCGGTCCAGACTGATGAGTTCTTCAATCATATTGGCATTTTCGAAGTTTATCTTGTGACTCATTCCATGCAAACCTTATCAGTGGGTCAGATTCAACTCTTCCATTAACTTCACTTGCCACATCTACATGGACTACCCTTGCGTGGCCTCTGCATGAACCCTTAGCTGGAAGATCTTATCTCCGCCTCTGCCACCTTCGCCCTAACTGACGCAGCATCTCTCACAATAGCTTCCCAGAAGGATGAAACATAGGCAAGGCCTGCCATAGAGAATATAGATACTGACCAGAATTTCGGTTCTGCATTATGCAGAAATTGGCGCCCCTGAAGTTTCCTCTTCAATGAATGCAATGAATCCACATGACAGAAAACCAAGTTCTCATGACGCATGTTAGAAGAACCTTTGCACACCATTACCAATCCTTCTCCATGCTACTTATTTGGTATCAACTAAACCATAACTATATTGCTTAATCATCTCTTCATTTGATCAATCATTCGGAACATGCCCAGAAAACTTATCACATCCTTGTAGAAGAGGGTCTGGGCCTTTACTGGTATGATTTGCAAAATGGAAGCCTTATTGCCAAACTTCACGGCATGGACGCCATATGTCACATCAAAATACATTCTGCCAGGCTGAGGCTCACCTGCAACGTACCCAATAGTCCACTTCCTGCATGTCTACGCAACTTTAAAACATCATGATGGCGCTCCTCATCTACTGCACTTTTCAACAAAGTCATGGATGCTATGTATCTTGTGCCTCAGGCATTTGTCAGCGCCATCACTACCAAAGTCATCTCAGAAACTTTCATTTGTATTGAATAATTCCGGTCAATGGTACCCATATTCTTCTTCGTTATGCACATAAGATCTGATACCTTCTGCCATATGTGACCATATCCCCATGCCCCAAGGTGACAGCTGAGGTTGCAAGTGATGCTATGTTGCAAAGCTGGCCAGAAATCCCATTCAGGACAGTTATCTGTCGAGCTAAGGCAAGTTGTTTAGCCCCCATTGCTAGCCGTCGGACCTGGGCAACAATAGCATCAGAATAATCAGCTTCGCCACATGATGAATCCTTTTTGAAACCCTTCAATTAGATCAGCTTGCCCCATATAGAAAAGTCGATCAATGACTTGAAGAGCGGTTCGCTTCTCATAGAGTGTCACGCGCCATTGAGGGAACACGTAGGGTGAGGGCCATTGGGGCTTGCTGAAACTGGATCCTATTTCAATTTGTTGACATAGAAGATGGGGAGTATCTAATGTGCGTCTTCATTTGATGCTTCATTTCTGCTGGTATTTTCTCAAGAAAAACCTTCAAACTCGGATCGGGCCTATGTCAAGCAATGGGCAATATTTGGTGGGAAAGAGTGTACTGAGCACTTGGAGTTTGTTTCCTCGATGGGTTTCTGGATGGTCATGAAGATGATAGGCCATTTGAACTGCATCCTGATTGCTTTTTGGAATTGAAAGGATGGGAGACACTGTAGGCATATTAATGCTTCACGGGACAGCAGTAATTGGAGTATCCCAGTCATTGATACCAAGACCACCAAGTGTTGTGGCTCAATAATCTGCTATTCCACAATCTGGAGTGACAATCATTTCATTCCCTGCTTGTTCCTTAGAGTCTTCAGGCTTCTGATACATAATGGGCCACTCAATAGTGCCAACTAATCCACTACACAATGCCATGTGTCGAGCCATGGTTCTTGGTAATTCATTGGATGAGATCAGCAGACCGACCATCAGCTAGGACACCAAATTCAATGATTGGAAGGATCCATGGCACGACAGTAGTGGCTCCAAGGATTCATCTACCATTTCATAATGATCCTGAGGACCATGTTCGCAAAGAAGACCTTCAAGCAGAAGCTTCAACCTCCCTTGTGTTTTTATAATCTCGTCTTTTACATTTCCCGAAACAAAATCTGTGAAGAGCAATGCAGGGATGCTGGGATAGGCCTGACTCCTGAGGCTTCTAGAACTGGACCCTCCCATTTGAGATTTTGAAAACAGTCTCCTCTGAGAAAGGAGTTAACCGGAGCTGAAGGAAATGGTTGGAGGTGTCTCGGCTAAGGGTTTCAGGTTTGAGGACTTCAGGCATTGATGGTACTCTCAAATTCTTTTGCATAATCAATTTCACAACTCTCTTCGTACGATTGCATAGCTACATAATCTTTGAGAAGCATAGATCTAAAGGGTGCACCAAACACTTTCATGCCTTGCAGGGAGGCCATGTATGAATCTTCAATACCCTGCGGCCTTGATGCGGCTGCTGATGAAATCCAATGAGTAATTTAGAGCTTCCCTCAACTTTGAGATGTTTTTATTGCCTGGAACTACTATTTCGAACACCTTCTGCAGTTTGAGAGTGATGAAGAGAGCCATTCCCATTCATATCTGGTAGACTGTTTCAAAGGGATTGATAACCTGTGAGATACAAAACGCTGATTTCAGATGCAATTTCCTCCAACTTCGAATAAAACTCCTTATGTTTCTCTGCACGTTCAGTGCATCTAAATGTGGGAGCTGTTCCAACCATTGTTAGAGATTAAATTGCTCATACAGATGCTGCAGCGGAGGATGCAACAAGCCAATCATCCTCTTCGTCCAGATGCTTTCTATTTTCATGTTGCAAAAGCTTCTTCACTGATAGAGGCGACATTTGCTTAGGCGTTTAAAAGGCGATGCAGGCTTTTGATGGACAGTGGGTATGACAGATATCAAAGATATGATATGTGAGCGGTGTTGGATATGATGGGTGAAGATTGGGTTTAAAGATTACGTTGGGCATAGACACGGGGTGTGGTGGAGTGTGAAGTGATAGGTTTAATGATGGGTGTATTGGTGTATGAAAGATGGGAAGATGATAGTGAGAGAAAAGGTACGTGGGGGGTATGATCAATGGGTTTAGAAAATGGTTGGGAAGAAATGATGCAGTGGGTATGAGTGAGGTTAAAGGTGGGTAGGAGGATTAGTCAAATGCAATCAACTGATGACTGTGCTCATATCACTGATCTAGCCTGTACAGCCTTGAACAAAGGCAATTTGGAATGGACTCAAGCTTGACTCTCTCTTTCCTCTAATGTACTATTTCTATACCGGTCTTTGTTCCAGTCTCAAGCAACTTGCTCATTTGGACATCATATTGACAAGTATCCAGTTATCAATCTTCCGATGCCAAGCCGGCCATAGCTAAGAGTGAAAAGCAATAGGCAGATCAGGGCTGGGTCGTCAAGCTGAGTTGGGCTCCAAGCCCAAAACCAAAATAGTGAGAGAAGTGGAGGCCATGCATGTCAACAAACACCATACCTCCCAAGTTTCATTCTTTTCCCACCAGTCCACCACATCCAGAACCGGCATCTTCTTAGCACATAGGAACCTCCCAGTTAAGGATGCCACTGCTACAGATAATCACACCTCACGTTATGGACATAGCTCCGGACCTCTGGTTGATTTGAGCTTATGAGTTCAGTAAGCAAGGTGAATGAAATAGCCGCGGAATCCCAGTTCAAATAGGAGATGCATCAACTGTCTCTAGTGTGAATGTGAGGAAAGCTGTGAGGGCATGTATCCTTGCAGAACTTCAAAACTGAACCCCAAACCCTCTCTCTCTCTCACAGCCCATGCATAGAGCACAATCCAGGAACAAAGAATAGCCACAACAAGGAAGAGATCATGGAAACAGAGCATGGAAGACAACAGATGAAAATATCCTCAAATGAGGCCTCACTTCATGGATCATAAGTGAGCCTTCTGATTAGGTGAGGATAAACATATCAAATATAACTATGGGCAGGATTGTGGAGTATTTCACAGTAGAAGCAATGCATATTAAGATCACCAACATCAAACATGAGTTCAGGATCATATATCAACAAGCAACAAGTGGCCTTCATTATCCACCCCAAGCAAACCAACAAACTCTCAAACATAAGTAGGGAACATCGAGGAGTAATAAGAAACTAGATCAAACAATAAATCATTTACATTCATACCTGAAAGAACCCTTTTCTAGTAAGGCTCTGTTTAACTCTAAATGTCTTCAATCCTCCTCCAGTGCCGACAAAACCAGTGGGCTTACCTCTCTATAGCTCTCTCACTAGCAGCCTGGAAATCACCTCTCGGCAGCTATCTCCCCAAACTCAATCCTTCCCCGCAACTGAATAAACTCCTCTGTAAGTCCTTCCTAAACCAAACAGCCTACTACCTTCCTCAGCTGAAAGGATCTTCTCTCATTTCTCTAAAAAATCGATATCTTCCCTCACCCTCCCCAGAATAACCTCCTCTCTTCAAACTGCAGCAAAAGCTCCTAGCTAAACGAATGCTCTCTCTCTCTCTGGTTATCTCTTAAAACCTCTTTTTCTCACTCCAAGTCCTGAATCCACTAGAAAACCAGTCTGCCTCCCTCGAAAAAATCTCACCTCCAAAGTCTCTCTCAAACCCCGCTGAAAAGCACCATCTCTGCCCACAGATACACCCCTCCTCACCTGCATCTAGCCTGCTACAGGTAACAGAATATGCTCCTCTACCACGGCTCCTGCAGATTCCCTCCTCTTTTCGTGTCTCATCCTCATTGGCTCATTCAATAGCACTAGTTGAATCCATAGCAGCCTCTCTTGAGGCAGCACATGGCTCTTGAAAGAGCCCTCCACTTGGCAAAGATAATGACCTGCAGAAAAAATTAAGAACGAGCCCTAAATGGGGGTCTACAAATATGCCCCTCTTCGATAAAGTTCACGAGTGTAAGGAATATGAGCACTGGAGTGAAAAGTAAGTGTGAATAGTGAGTGGAATGAAGTGAACTCTACCGAAGAACCAAGGAGACCCCCATAGGGACACTGGTGAAACGCAAACTCACTCAAGCTAGCAAAATGAACAACAAGGCTCTAGTCCTAAGAGAAAAAGGTGTCTCAAAATGCCTCTGAAGTCACACTAATGACCCAAGCTCCCTCTAAGATGTCTCCAAAAGTGACTCGAAAAACCAATGTTGAAGATGAGTAACGGTCGAACCACCCTAGAGTACGGACAAGAACGCGTCTAAAGGAGACTGCCCTATGTGGACTCCGAGATGAATATATGATAAGCACCGGGTAACGAAGCAAGAAAAACCGATGACGAATGCAAAACCATGAGGGTAAGATGTGCAAAGCCAATGAACATGAACGTCAGGAGCTGTGACTCTGAATGACAAGACTGACTCTAAACGCTAAATTGAGAAAAATAATGGCTCTAGAAGTCAAACCAAAAAGCTAACTCTAAATGCTAAACTATAAAATAATAGCTTTGGAAGCCAAACCAAAAAGCTAACTCTAAACGCTAAACTAGAAGAATAATGGCTCTGGAAGCTAAACCAAAAAAACTAACTCTACACTAAACTAGAGGGCCCATAGGTGAAGACCTACGGTGGTGATACAATAAAAATGCCCATAGATGAAAATCTATGGTGGTGAAATAACTGAAATAAATGCTCATAGATGAAAATCTATGATGGTGAATAACCGATCAAAGCCCATAGATGTCCGATCTATGGTGGTGAAAAATCTCGAAAGCCCGATGATGAAAATCCATGGTGGTGAAATAACTGAAATGCCCATAGATGAAAATCTATGATGGTGAAAAACTGATCAAAGCCCATAGATGTCTGATCTATGGTGGTGACACAATAAAAATGCCCATAGATGTCTGATCTATGGTGGTGATACAACTGAAATGCCCATGGATGTTTGATCCATGGTGGTAAAAAACTAAAATGAGCCCATAGATGAGAATCTATGGTGGTGAATCCGAAATGCCCATAGATGTCTGATCTATGGTGGTGATATAACTGAAATGCCCATGGATGTCTGATCCATGGTGGTGAAAAAACTGAAACGAGCCCATAGATGAGAATCTATGGTGGTGAATCTGAAATGCCCATAGATGTCTGATCTATGGTGGTGAATCTGAAAGAAGGGGGATGCCCTAAACAAGATGACAATAGGGGGATGCCCTAAACAAACTGACGGTAGGGGGATGCCCTAAGCAAGATGACAATAGGGGGATGCCCTAAACAAACTGACGATAGGGGGATGCCCTAAACAAGATGAAAGGGGAATGCCCTAGGTGATAACTCGTAAAGATCGACAAATGGGTCTGACAACCACGAAACCAACACGAGATGTGCTAAACCCAAAGATGGGGGAATGCCCTAGTAGAAAAGCGCTAAAGGGGGTATGCCCCAGTATAATGACTCACAAAGATCAAGAAATAGATCGAGCAATGAGAAAGTACGCAAAAGATCTGATAAACTCAATGATGGGGGTTTGCCCCAGTGTGACAACCCATAAAGATCAAGAAATAGATCAACCAATGAGAAAGTCCACAAAAGATCTGATGGACTCAAGGATGAGGGGTATGCCCCAGTATAATATAATAACCAATAGAAAGCATAGAATGTCACCATACAATACACTCTAGGATATGCTCAACGACGATCCAATGAAAATGATATACATAGCCTTAATGAACAAATGCTAAAACAAAACCAAACATCACCAAAACTATGCTGACAAAGCAAAACCAAAATAATGGATCAAACAAATACTGACCAAAACTCTAGGTTTGAAATGTAAGCAAATCAAGACACGACATCTCAGCTATCAATATGAGTACATCATCATATATGTGTCAATAATCAAATAGGCCCTACCATCACGGAAAATGTTGAACCTAATGTCCAAAGGTATGTGAAAACTCAACCAGAAAGTTCAAGACTAGTCTGTATCTTCCTCTGATCAAGAGAAAAGGATAAGGTCATGTAAGACGATGAAATATGTGGGCTCAAAAGATGTAAGGCTCTGATAAGATGGGTGCAGGTATAACAAGGTCCAATGTAGGATGTATGGGTGCGTAACAAAGGAAAGTGGGTACCTAAGTCGGACCAAGTATGCTGAGAAGATTAAACCCAGGGTGCCAACAACTCTATGATCCATCGAAAGCAACAATCATAAACAGGAGGTGGAATCTCAATGTCAAAATCAGCAAGGTGGGTTATGCCCCAGTATGAATGCATCATCTCAAAATGGGTAAGCCCTCAGTGCAAAATAAACTCTGGGAAGTATGTGTCTGGCATAAACTGTCACCTCACAAAATCATCATCGGTGAGTAAGCTATGCCCTAGTGTAAACATCTCCAAATCAAGCATCGATGAGAGGAGTACGACCAATCACACATCATTTGATCAAAATGAACCTGTGCTCTTCAAAGCCATCGTGGTAACATGAAGAGAGTATCCGACCTCCTCTAAAAAAAAACATGTCCCAATGTGAACTGGTATCTCTAAGATCAACCGCCAATGAAAGGGTTATGCCCCAGTATAGGGCAAACCCTGAAATGACTAAACTCCGCTGCATGCTCTCATAAGTGTCTGTGTCCTGATCCAATCATCTCAAAAATCTACCGACAATGATGAGAATGCTATGCTCTCGTGATCACATCAAAGAAATCACCCAATCATATCTCGTACTCCAATGTGAAATGAATCTAATCACCTCCAAGGAACAGGTATGCCTCAAAAACCATCATCAACCGAAAGGGGTATGACCCTGTGTAAAATACACTGGATGAAATACATCAATCATGTCTCATGCTCCAATGTGAAAAAGGACATCTGATATCCTCCGAGGAATGAACATGGCTCAAAAATCCGTCATCGACTGAGAAAAGTATGCCTCGACATAATGGTCATCCGATAGAAAAAAACTCTCTGAGATAGCTATGCCCTAGTGTAGGGTCATACCATAACTCCTGGTCCATCACAATCAGAAAGCTCTCAAATCAATCCCAAGTATCGCTCATATAAGAGCTATCAAACACAATGTGTGATGTCATAACCTCGGGGTGGTCTTAAGACTCAGGACGTAACGAAGGCTAGGGTGATAGGGTGATAGAAATGAAGGGAAACTAGGCCCAAATACCCAATGATCAAAACCCATGCCCTCATGTATAAAATGCAACATGTATAGAAAATATCGTGAGTCATGGACCTGAAGATGCCTACTATGAACATGGTAACAGTGATGATGCAATGAAGATAAATCGAACTGATGACGAGATGTATAATGATGGTGTGAAGAGAGTACCAAACCCGAAAATGAGGTCACTGTAAGAACAGAATAAGAGGTGAAATAAAAATGATGAATCAGGAGTGAAAACAAGGATGATGATGAAGCATAGAATACGAGAACGAGTAATGATTCACTCAAATCAAATACGAAAGGAGGTCACGTCAATAACGAACACAATAATGGAATGGACAATGACCCAGAGCTCCTAAGAGAAGGCCACTCATCTCGCTCTCAAAATGTACGACAAAGTGAATACGAAGAATGAAAGGTCTCGGGGAGCTCACATACGAACTCCCATCAATAGACATATCCAACAAAACGACTCTCGAACACTGATATACACACTCAATGATAGAGAATATTATACACCCATGCACCTATTTATTTTTCATCCATTTTTTTCTTTTCTTTTTTTTTTTCTTCTTTTTTTTTATCTTTTTTTTTAATTTTTTTTTTACATATATATAAATGTACATGCTCTGAACGCAAACCAAGAAGCCACAAAGATGAGGTCAAATATAGATAAATATGCCCTCAAATGTCAATGTAACATAAACTCTCTATGATGATGTGACCTTCTCAAACTAAGGATCCCTGGATCAACGTCCGTAGGATAGATAGTGGAAAATGACATGACTACCCTCCATGTAATGAACTGAGGATGATCACCACTCGAGAGTGGGAGAAAGTGATGCCAAGCGAGCAATAGATAGGATAAAGGACACAATCGATGAAGTGTGATGAAATGCAATGATGCAATGATAGGAAAAAATAATGAGAAAGATGTGTCCCTCGGTCCAAGGCTCATGAAACTCCTAAACAATGCATGCATACACTGAAGGGCCCCATCCCGGTGTAGAAAGTGAGCAAGGCTATAAGAAATAAAAGGTTATGATGCTCATGCGAGGCTCAAAGGGCTAGCAATGGTCTAGATGTCAATAAAGGTAATAGGGTGTGAGCTAACCGAAATGAAGGTCACCCATCCTACGACCACGATCTCATACATCGTGCTCTCAAGCCCTCAAATGATCAGTACTAAAGACCAATGTCTATCTGATATGACCACGTCAACCATCTAGAATCATGCACCAACCATACTCCCAATGCTCTATGATAATCTCAAAGATGATCGTCTCAAGGCAAAGTAAATGGTGATCTCATCAGGCACGACTGCCCATCACGAGCTAACTCTCATCATACAAGATCAATCTCTATACTCACAGAAAAATAAGTGATAATCTCATCAAGCAATCGATCAATCCTAGCATCGTAAGCCACCCAAAGATCGTAAGCTATCCCTCGCCATGCAAGAACAACCCTAGGCTCAAACTCCTTGTACTCTACCTGGTCGGATCAGAGAAGGGATGTGTAAAGCTAGAAAAACTGAGGATAGAAAAGTCATATAATGGTCTCGAGGGTGATGCTGTGCAAAGCTCACAATGGATGGATGTAGGTCAAAACAAAGTCAAGGTGCGAGAAGTAAGCAAGGTACTGCTCTGATCATAAGAAGATGGATCACAATCTCGAACTCCCTAAGTCAAATATTTGATCCTAGGCTAATAGGCTCAATATCATCCATGATAGGTCAAGCCTCAAGATCACAATGTGTAAGTGAAGAAATGCCTCAAGTCAAAAGTACAACACATCATATCACAAAACACAAGCATATGTCCATAAAGGAAAAGACATCTAATGGGATAACCGATGAGTACATCATGCAAAAGAAGGATAACAAAGACAATACTCACAAATCGAGTTATAGTTTCTAAATGTCAAAAGTAAAACAAGACTAAACAAACAAAAACAAAAACAAAAACAGTGACTGGTCCTGTCATCACATCTCTGGCCACAGAAGGAACAAAATTTGAGCGCCACCGTACCAAGGTGAGCCAATCATGAGTCAATCGCCCAAGTCGATAAGATCAGGGACTGCTGGTGAAGGGGTGTCTGCATACATGGCCTGAGCTGAGGTAGGTATAGAAAACATATCGGACTGAGAATGCCCAAATGTACCAGAATCAACAATGTCCTGTATGGCATGTCGTAGAGCAGTGCAACGATCAGTGTGATGTCCTGCTGACTGATGGTACGTACAATATAAATCAAGTCAAAACTGTGAAGGCACAGGATCCGGAAGTGCCCTAGGAGCTAGAGGAGCCAAAAATCCCATGGCCTGGAACGCCTCAAAAACTCTGCTCAGAGGTGTGCTCAAATCTGAAAAGTGTCTCCGACATCGTCGACGAGGGTGAAGTCGCTCCTGAGGAACTGTAATGACCGGAGGGCCCCGAAGCCGGGATGGAGGTCGTGTCAACGTAGCCAATGAAATGGATGAGGAATGCTGCTGGAGCACTGAATGTGGGCGAGGTCGTGGATGCGAGGCACCCAAAGTAACAGGTGTCGGTGAAATCAAGTGTGGCAATGAAGGCATCGCTACTCCTGGAGCTCTTCTCGATGGTGATGGATGCCTTAACAAAATAAGCTCAATCCTCTCAACCCTCTGTGTCAAATCCACCATCATCTCATAAAGAGTAGTAATAGTAATGGGTGCGATCTCGTCCGACATGGTGAACCTCAACTGAAGAAGTCTAATCTCAATGTGCTCTGTATCATAACCATCATGCCATCAATCTCTGCTCGGGGACCAGTCACGACACTAAAACTGTCCAAGACTCTAAGACAAACACATGCAAGAGACAAAAACAAAGCAACACAAGATGCTACCCAAGATAACAACACATAAAATGCATGATACGAAACAATGATAACAATAAAAAGAAGATAGAAACACATGCCAAGAAAACAACAATCTCACTAAGTGAAATGAGAGTACATCATGAGAAAAATAAGACAATAAGGTCTACTCTCGAAACACAGGGTACGAACTCGAATCACTAACTATAAAACAAGACTCAAATATAAAATAAAAGAGAACAAAAACTCAAACGACCAACTAACAATGTAGTCCCAAAATACACCAACAAGATCTGCAATATCAAGGTGTCATGTGAATATCAGTGCCCTGGGTGTCTCAAACATGATGGTATAAACCCGAAGGAGGAGGAACTGCATGTGTGGACTAGGCTGGAAAGGAATCAGCAGTCATATCTGGACCAAGATCAATATCTGTGGTCAATACAAGAAAGCTAACCGCACCACTATCAATAAGATCCCGTATGGTATGACGTAGAGAAACACAATAATCAGTACGGTGGCCTGCCATCTGGTGAAATGCACAGAACTCATGAGCACAAAAACGTGGAGGTAAGGTACTCGGGAGTGGCCTAGGGGCCAATGGTACTAAAAAACCAGTAGCTCTGAGTTGCTCAAAAGCTCTATCCAAAGGCATCCCCAAATCAGAATAAGTCCTCTGACGTCGCCGATGAGGACGAGACTGCTCATGTCGTGGGATACTAGTCTATGGACGCTGAAACTGAAATGAAGGTCGCACTGTGATAGTATGAGGATGCACAAAAGGGTACTGTTGAACTGAATGAGGATGACGATGTTGTAAATGCGGGCAATCACTCCTAGGTATCTGCAATGATCTCGCATAGGGATGATAACCAGGTCGTCGATGCTGAAAGTCCGCAGAACATACGCCTCCATAGCTCTCAGATGATCCACCAACTCCCTTCCCCTCAGTATCTGGGGAAGGAATAATATCTGGCCATAATCCTCTAGATATGCCATCATCTACATCGAATAAAGCCTGAACCAATGATCTGAAATCCTGGAATGGGACCCCTGTCAGATGTCGAGCAAACCTAGGATGCAAACTCCTCAAAAACATGCTCATCTGATCTCTCTCGGTAGGTCGCTCAATCATCTCCGCAGTCTTCTCCCTCCAATGGGAGATAAAAGAAGAAACAGACTCATCTTATCTCTGTCTAAGAAACTCAAGCTCTCTACGTGTAACACTCGTATCACCACTGAATGAATACTGTCTCAGAAACTCCTGTGCTAAGTCCTCCCAAGTTCTCCTACAAGATGACTCTAATGAAGCGTACCATTTCTGTGTCATACCGCCCAACGACAATGGGAACAAAGTGAGCAACTGTGCCTCATCTAGACCAAAGGCCCTCATAACTATGCTATAAAGTCTGAGATGAATATGAGGACATCCAACACCCGTATATCTCTCTATATCAGGCATCCTGAAATCGACTGGAAAAGTGGCCACTGGCACATCGTCAGTGTCATCCCACGAAATCATCTCATCAGCATCTCTCATCTGCCTAATCCTCCGCTTAAGTCTGTCCATACGAGAACAAGGATCCTCAATAATGGTAACATGTGTGACAATGGGTGGAATGACAGCAGACTGATCATGTGAAATAGTATGCAAAGTCTGTGCAGCTGGCATCCGAATAGGTAGAATAGGTGGTGGTACTGAATCAGATGGCGTGTCCTCGAGCACTACATGCCTACTCTGCTGAGTATCCATCCTCGAACTCAAACTAGTCAATGCCCCCTGAATCGAAACCACAGAAGCGATAAGCTAACCAATCGAAACTAATTGTGAATCCGTCTATAGCAGCTCAACGATACGAATCAACCCCTCTCGTACTCAACCCAAGGCACTGAACCAAGACTGGGACTACAAATAGACTCTTACAAAAGAACCAAATAAAACGACTCAAACACGACTCAGGCAACAACACGGGATGCAACGAACAATGACCAATGCATGATGCAACACAACCCAATACATGACAGGGTGCGATACACAATCCTATGGTCGAATATCGATCCCTTACATCTAGTGCCACATAAATAACTTGGCTTACTTTCGTTCTCCATGATATTGGCATTCAACTACGTGAACCTCCTCAATTGCTATGCGATAACCTCAATGCCCTTCACATGACAGTAAATCTCGTCTTCCCTGCACTTTCCAAGCATATTGAGTTGGACCATCATTTTGTTCGGGAAAAAGTTGCAAGTGGAGTTTTGATTACTCGTTTCCTTCCATCGTCCTTACAAGTAGTTGATATATTCACAAAGGCACTCCCTAAGACTTCATTCCAAGTCTTTCGATTCAAGGTAGGAGTGCACAAGTTACCACTCACTAGCTTGCAAAGGGCTAATAAAGGAAACTCCAACTCAGCTAGCATACAATCCATGACAAAGCAGAATCTCTATGTGAGAAGTTGATAATGCAATCTGGCAGGAAGGAAAACTACTCTCTATATTTGTAATGTGAAAAATCAAGGTTGGAAGGAAATCTTCACTTACCTGTTCGGTATAATATTCCATTTTCTGTGTAAAGAAAGTATGTATTGTTTTTTTTTTTTTTTTTTTTTTAGAAAACAATTAGTAAGGTGTGGTGCAAATTCAACCTTTCAAAAATAGTTTATGTTCTTTAGGACCAAATCTATAATTCTAACCAAATGTAAGGAAAAAAATTCACAAATTTACATCAATTTGAGCCAAAAAAATAATGCATTCAAATGACATTTGAATTTCTTAAATAAGTCTATATTTAAAATTTGCATGATGTAAATTGTAGCACCGTAGGCTAAATCATCATAAGGCACAATAAATAGTGCAAAGTCTACATTAAATGTACAAAAATTGGACATAGACAACTATTCCAAAAGGGAATTAGTGCAGGAAACAAAACTCATGACCATCATCAAGAGACACACTGTTTTTTCCCCAACTCCCTTGTTTAGGGCCTTCAAAATTTGTGATTTTGAGGCCCTAAACAAGGAATTTAGTAAAAATGAAAAATAGCTTGTGCCATAGGATGGTTGTGAATTTTGGTTTTTGATGTGATTCCCTCCTAAAATGGGTGCCCATTACCAAATTTGCTAATTTAACCTAGATCCCTTACACTTTCCACTATATTTTGTGATATCCCATAGGGCCATGTAATTTAAAGCCTTATAATCTACATTAATTATGCAAATCAAGATTGAAACTTCAACTTTCCAATTGACAAAATGAATCTTCAACTATCTAAATTACAAACAATGCTTACTAATGAATAAACATGATGTTTGAACTTTACCTTAAGCCATTTTAGAAAATCAAAATTAATTCGAAAGCTTTTTGCACTAGTTCAAAGTTGTGCAAGCTCTAGATGATTTTTTTAACCTTATGCTTTTTACTCCCTCTTAATTCTTGTTTCAGTGTTGGATTCTCACAAAACCTAATACATAAGTCAAGAAGAACTATACGTCATTCTTTTAAAGAAGACTTCAATTAATTTCTCAAATATATATTAAATGAGTCCTTTGGGATACACAAATCTTAATCTTTATTATTCATAATCATTCGAATGCAATCTTTTTCTAACTTAATCAACGTTGATATAAATTTATGATTTCTTTCATCACATATTTGGTTAGAGTTTAAGGTTTGGTCTCTTTTAATCATGAAGTCAACCTTTGTTTAATTTTGTAGTTTTTTTAGATGTTTAGGTGATCAAGTAGTACTTTTAGTGTTCTTTTCCTTTAAAATTCTAGTGCATAAATATTAGGGTTAATTTCACTCACACCCTTAAGGTTTGGTATAAATACACCTAACCGCCATAAGTTTCAAATTTCATCAATTAGCACCCTATAAATTTATTTTATTTACTTTTTAGAGGAATTTTAAGTAAAAAGATTTTAGATAGGTGTGTTTAACAATTCTCTAAAAACTATATTTTAAATATGAGATACATTTATAAGAATGATAATTGACGGCTTTTTTTTTTTTTAAATGAAACAAATTTATAAGGGTGTTAATTTATGAAATTTGAAACCAATGGTGTTGTTTAGTGTTTTTCCACTAAATTAACCTCAGGGATTGTAAACGAACTTAGCCTTAAATATTATTGTGTTTGCTTTCTTCACCATAGAGCACAAACATTTATGAAAATCAAAATATGATTAAATAATCTTTTATTTGCTTCATAAGCCCATGTATTTGAGTTGAGGCCTTTGAATTAAAATATTAAGGTCCAAATTTTGTTTCTATGGTTATACTTTTCAAATATCTATTATTTTATTTAGGAATAAAAGATTTGAAACACTAATATTTTTAGGTTTTTCCTTAGTGTTTTGGAATTTATTTGATAGGGAAGTTAGTTGAGCTAAAAAATGAAGAAAAAAGGAAAATCATAATTGATTTATAATATTAATTAATTCAAAATCATATTTAGGTCTTTAGCTTCTTGTTGAATAGTCTTACAATTCATCTTCTAAATTTTCATCTATTTCACTTTTAAAATTAATTTTTCTTTTTTAATAGAAATCTTTTAATCATGTGTTTAAATGTTTTTTTTTTGGCTCTCCATCCTTTCCGAATTTTAAATTAATAGCAATAGTATTTTATATTAACAAATACATGCACTATGCTAAAAAACTTTGGTCTCATATGATTTTGCTTTTAAGAATTCTCTTATTTCCATTTTTGTAATTAAAAGGGTGTGATTATTTTAAAAAAAAAATGCTATTAATCTTTACTTGAATTTCTATAATTCTTTTTTAGAGATATGAAAAGCTTCATTATTCTTATATTCAACAAGACCATGACCTTTTGGGTGATTTTAAGCAACTAGCAATTGTTAACAATGCATAATTAGAACCCAAATTCTAAGACAAATTGTACATCACACATTGCTCTCTTCCCTTTCTACATATATATTCTCTAATAGTACATGCACTTATAATTTTTGCTTTATGAAATTAAAGAGGTAAATGGATGAATAGTCAAAAGAATGTATATTATTCATTGGATACATTACAACTCTTAAATATATACATGACTTTCCAAAGGATATATGAACTATACAAGGTATATATACATACATCACTCCTAAACATAACAATTAATCATTAACTACTCTTGAATTGTAGGAGAAATTGATTCTCTCCTAATAGAAATAATGCATTAGAGATACACAGAAATTTCTAATCAGTCATATTGAGAGGGATTACTCTATGGATCAACACAACTCCAATGTTCGTTGATGGAGGCATCATGAAGGATCATAAATTGATCAAGGTGGATAGCACTTTTAGGACGTGAGTGCCCATTCCCTCCTTCCCAAATTTCCTTGTAGTTTCCTAGCAGAATGACTCTCCAGCTGGGCAGAAGTTGATTTGTCCAATTACAAAACCACCATTTATCAGTTATGTACAAATTAAGTATAGAAAAATCATGCATTGATCCTTATCATAATGTCATAATTTTGCTTTGAAAAACTAAGCCAAACATTTGATCCATGACTAGGATGAAATTGGACTGACCATGATTCAAATTGATGTCCATTATGCTTGTGAGATCTTGCTTTCTTATTTGCCCAGGCCAAGAAAAAGAACAAAAAGGTCTCAACGCTAGAATTCATATATAAATCAACACATACCCATATGTATCATTTTTGGAAATTCACATAAGATTTTACATGTAGAGAACCAACCAAGAAAAGAGAGAGAGAGAAAAAGAGAGAAAAAGAAGATTGCTGGATTTTGATCAGATGGAAAATACTATCCAACAAAGCAGTGTACTGTAGAGATGTTTCTAGTTTGGCAAATGTTTTCTATGCCATGCTATTATTTCAAATCTAGAAGCAGGTTGCTAGTGTTTCAATGCTTAGATCAGTAAAATCATGAAACAAGCATGTATAAAGATCAAAAACAATTTCATATAGAGGAAAAACTTGTGATGGAGAGAAAGAGAGATGTGCCTTATGAGCAACCAGCAACACTCTCACAGGAGATCTTTAAGTTCTGCTTCAGTAAATATCCGTTCATTCTCATTTGTGCCTGCATCAACCACTGTAACAAAGAGCAATTAAAAACAATAGAAATATACAATCTTCCAATTTTGCTATAAAGAAAATCATCTCTAACCCATTGTAGGGTTCACTTGGTGAGAAATAAAAAGGAAGAAGAAGAGGCAGTCCTCAGAAACAAATTTTGTACTAAACTCATCCATGACGTCCGTAAGTACATGTATCGTTACAGAATATGTAGAAAGGGAAAAGCAGCATTTGCTAAAATAAAATATTACTGCTATTGATTTAAAATTTGAAAAGGGTAAACAACCCAAAAACATTTAACATGATCGAAAGATTTCTATTCAAAAAGAAAACTAATTTTAAAAGTGAAATAGGTAAAAATTTAAACGATGAATTATAACGCTCTTCAAAAAGGATATTTGAGAAGAAGTAACAATTTTTTTTAAAAAAAGATAAATAAAAGTTGCTTTTACCCTTGCTAAATCATTGATTTGATCAATATTATCTTGAATTCTTTCATACTCTCCTTCATCATCACAATTACTTTTACCTTTATTTCACCTTCACCTTTACAGAGAAGCATCTTCGAGTGACTCATGGCAACGAGATATAAGGTCCATTATATATTATCTCACAGAGTCTTAACATCGTTAAAGTTTAATGTTTTATGGGAAAAAAATCTTGTTCCTATCTATTCCAATCTAATTATACCATGTTTGGATTATTATATTAAAAAAATTTCACAATGATTTGTCATTTTCCATATTTGGATTCTTATATTTAGAAAACGTTAATTATGATAAATCCATAAAAGAGAATTTTTGGCAACTTTTTTCCTATGCATAATGATAGCTCAAACATCTAAGAAAAATTAAGGCTATATTTGGTTCCCCAAAAGTATTAGGGAAAGAAAAAAGTGGAAAATGGTTTTTTTTCATATTTAGTTTTATGATATAAAAAATGCATAGAAAGTCAATTATTAGATTATGGACACCAAATTATGGGAAGGTTGCATGTAGTGGATAGTAAGTCATGAACTTGAAAATTTGATTAAATTCAATTTAATCAATTTTCATCTCAATATAATTTCATAATGTATTGGAGTGCAGTTGATTCTTGAGAAAATAAAAACTAATCTTAATATGGAAAGCACCCAAGAGGGGGGGGGGGGGGGGGGGAGTGGTGAATTAGGTTTTAAAAAATCTTTTTCAAATACAACAAATTCAAGCAAAGGAAACACAAATATAAAAAGATAAGGTTAGAGAAAGTAAACTCAGATTTTATAGTGGTTTGACATCCCTTGCCTACGTCCACTCCCTTTAAACTCCTAACCGAGTGAGAGTTCCACTATACTTGAAGTTTCAACCAAGCTTCCAACACCTTTACACTTGGATTTCAACTCCAATGGGCTCTTACACAATCCCTTCAAGTCTTTGCTCACTTGAAGCTTTTAACACTCAAATAACAAGTTTAAATCTCTTAACCTAACTCAATAAGGGCTCAAATACAACTTAAATGCTAGAAATAATCATAAGGGTGCACTAAGGAATATACAAGTGGAGGTTTAATGCACCAAGGAAAGAATGAGAGCTTTTGAGTCAAGAACAAGTAGGTAAACAAATAAATGCAGGTGTTCTCTTGCTCATAAATGAAGTGGAGCTCTCAATTTATAGGTTTTTAACCTCGAAAATCAAAATGCCAAAAAGCAACCTCGATCGGTTGAGCTGGGGGTTGATCGATTGACTAGTCGTTGGGCAATAAATGCATGTTAGGTGACCGTTATGCCTCAATCAGTCCTTGATCGAGAAGGTATAGCCCTTGATCGGGAATGCAAGACTACTGGAAGAGAGAGAAGATTTTTTGCATCTCTCGACCGAACATTGATCGAGAAGGTATAACCAGTCGACTAATACCTTAATCGATCAATGGTACCCTAACTGATTGAGTCGGTTTGCCAATGCCTCGATCAATTCACCATTTTTGGCCTTAAAACCTTTTTTTTATTATTATTATTTTCACTTTTAACACTTAGGCAAGGTCTTTAGGTAAATTAATATGTTAATTTTGAAATGATTTGCCTCAAGTTCATTTGATAAAACTCAAGTTTTGTTGGAAATGCAACTTTAATGCATAAACCGAGTTTTTAAAAATGCATGAAAAGATATGAAGACCCTAAGTGCACCCATGCATTCATCTTACGTATGTTTCCTATGATTAAAGGGTTTTCCAATTGTCTTGATTTGGCATCAATTAGGTCCTTTGATGAATTTCCAAACTAACACTTGAAATTCTTTTTAATTCAACATTTACCTTGTGAAGAATACAAGTGACTACTACAACCACCATCTAAAGGGAAAATACCAAATAAATTTTCAGCCACTTAAATTAAGAAAGTTGTTGACTCAATTGCCCTTTCCTAGTGACATTTTGCCACTTGTATGCCACGTTGGAGTGCATCTCATAGCAATAGATTAATTCAGATTTGTCCTCTAATCACTTCACTAATAAAATTAAAATTTAGCTAAAATTTTTATGAAACATCTCTCTTTTTCAGACATCATAATTCAACATGTCATTTCTTATACCTTTAATCTCTTCCTATAATTGAGCTAAAATCAGGACATTATAATTAAAAACAAGGCCATTACGGTTATTTATGTAGGAATAAAATTTACTCATTCGTTGATTTTTATGCATCAACAAATAACCAATCTTTAATTGACATGTATTAAATGACTAAATAAAAATCCACATTTATAACAAAAGTTATAATAGTTGTGGCAAATAAAAAGATGTCGAGAGCATAACCCTTGTGATGCATAAAATCCTTCTAAGTGTACTATACATCTTTGAATAAAATAAAGGCATGGGGACTACTCAAAGGAGAAATTGTATTCTAATGAAATAAAACTAAATTAATTAATTTTTATGATTAAGAAATAATATCCACATTTTTTTTGCAATTAAGGTAATAATCTTAGTAACAATAATTATCTATAAAAAAAGATAAGGGATAATTCGAAGGGAATTTCTCAAATTTTATGCCTTTTTGACTTTCAAAGAAGAATGTCTCAAATTTTATCTCTTTGGCTTTCAAAGAATACTTGCACAGTTTGATATGTAAGAAAAATTGTAGATATTTAAATTTAAATTTTGAAGGTATTTTGGTAAAAAAAAAAAATGTAAGGTTGCACATAATTTATGATTAATTATTTTGGTTTTCCTTCCTAGATTGGACTAATTAATTAATTAGGATTCATTGAGTTATATTAAGTGACCTAAGCCAAAATTGGTTCAAAATCACTTAAACCCATAAGAGAGGGTGTATAAACCCCCTTAAGGTTTTCGGATTAGTTAAATCATTAATTCCATTCTTTCAAAGAGAGCCTTAACCTCCATCCCTCTCCCTCTTAAGTGTGTAGCTACTTTAACCATGTGTCAAGGATCAAAGACAAAGCCATTGAGTAGAAGGTCCGTAGGTTTTTGAGATCCTTACATCAATTAGAATAGGATTTGGAAACATGTAGACTCAAAGATATGATTTTTAACACTTAAATCTAATTTTTATTGCTTTTGTTACGTTTAGATATAGTAGCTAGCTCAAAGAACATGCACCCTATGATCCCGGTGTTTCTAACAAAAAGTAGTTTAGCTAGCGGTGACTCACTTCCAAGTTGCAACAAGCTGAAACCATGTGTCATATAAAAGCTAACTAATCTAAGTTTCCTAACCAATTCCTCAAGTTAAATATTTACATGCGACAGTGAAAAGTGCAAGTGACTACTACAACCACCATCTAATGGGAGAATACCAAATAAATTTATCAGCCACTTAAATTAAGCAAATTGTTGACTCAATTGCCCTTTCCTAGTTTTTAAGAAACATCTCTCTTTTTCAGACTTCAAAATTCAGCATACTATTTCTTATACCTTTAATCTCTTCCTATAATTATGCTAAAATCAGGGAAATTTTAATAAAAAACAAGGCCACTACGGTTATTTATGGAGGAATAAAATTTACTCATTCATTAATTTTTAAGCCTCAACAAATAACCAATCTTTAATTGACACATGTTAAATGACTAAATAAAAATCCACATCTATAACAAAAGTTATAATAGTTGTGGCAAATAAAAAGATGTTGAGAGCATAACCCTTGTGATACGTAAAATCCTTGTAAGTGTGTAATATACATCTTCGAATAAAATAAAGGCATGTCTCAAATTTTTATTATTAAGAAATAATATTTATCCATTTTTTTTTTACAATTAAGATAATAATCTTAGTAAAAATAATTATTGAAAAAAAAATTAAGGGATAATTCAAGGGGAATTTCTCAAATTTTATGCCTCTTTGACTTTCAACGAAGAATGTCTCAAATTTTATACCTCTTTGGCTTTCAAAGAATACTTTCTCAGTTTGATATGTGAGAAAAATTATAGATATCTAACTTTAAATTTTGAAAGATTTGAAAAACAAATTTAAAAGTTTAAAAAAGGAATTTCTTAAATTTTATGCCTCTTTGACTTTCAAAGAAGAATTTCTCAAATTTTATGCATATTTGGCTTTCAAAGAATACTTTCAGACTTTATTACGTGAGAAAATTAGAGTGTATTTGAAAGTATTTATATTCAAAGTATTTTTAATGAAAGTGTTTTTTCTAAAAGTGTTTTCAGAAGAATCACCTATAAAACGCTATAAGTGACTAGTCAACAATACAAGTAATTTTTCAACACAACAAAATTGTTTCATAACCTTTTTCAAACACCTTATTATTATTGTTGTTGTTGTCGTCAGAAACACTTTTTAGGTTAGAAGTGTTTCTCAAAAACACAATTAAACAGACTATTAGTTATAGATATCTAACTTTAAATTTTCAAAGATTTGAAAAACAAAAAGTTCAAAGAATAAAATTTAAAAATTTGGAAAAACCAAGTTCGAAGTGTCATCAATTTGAGATCAAGTTCTTAGTCAAGCAAAGGACTAAGACCTAGATCAAGGCTTGGGTCGTAAGCTAAGCTCAAACTTATGGGCCTAAGTCCAAGCATAAGTGGGTGTTTAATAAAACTTAATATTTATTACTTAATGATTTAAGTTGATTTTTAAGTTAAATTATTTTTAAGTTATGAACTTAAAACTTATTATTTATTTTTTATTCTAAGTATTAAGGTTGTTTGATAAAATTAACTTAAAATTTATTTTAAGTTATTGAATTAACATATTTTCCCCATTAGTTTTAATTAATATTTTTATTAAAAAAATTAACTAATATTTATTTTTATTAATTTTAAGTAATAAATTTGTTTATTAAATATTCATACTTCAAGTATTATAGATTTATATGATAACTTTAAAATATTTACTAGAAAAAATGAGTCATGGATTTGGAGTTATAGTTGTTAAATATATTTTCATTAGATATGGATAAATAAGACAAAAAAAATTTGGGATTAAGAATAAATTAACTATTTTGACTTAATATTTAAAATCATTTTTAGCTTTAAGTTGCGATATTAAATTGTATTTAACAAACATGTTTAATCTATTTAATAACTTAAATTAAGTTATTAAGTCATTTTAAAGTATTAAAGTTAATTTACCAAACACTCATCACTAAAATAAGGCTCCAATCAAATACATATATATATATAGATTGTCACTTATATTTGATTACTATATATACAATAAAAATTCAATTTATTTATAATCTTGAGAAATTTATGTATAGATTAAATTAAATTTCTTTTTTTTCTTTTCTTTTTTGTTGTTTCTCATGAATAATTAAAAAAGAAAGAAAGTAAAATAGCACTTTTTAAAAAATAAATAAATAAACACTCCAATATTTTTCCTATCACTTCAATAGACCCTCAATATATCTTAATCATATTGTCTATTGTCTACTCTATTCAACCCTTTTGGGATCCTATGTGACGTCGGACAATTACATGTGTTAGGTTTTCAATGGGCAATCAACTATTTTATAATGGCAATAAAAGCCTTGCACTTGGGATCTTTTCCAAGGGATCCTTCTTAGAATCCAATGATTTTTAAACCATTAACTTTTATTATAAGGATAACCCAGTCCATGACAATGGGATATGGACTACTTGGATGTCTATTTTTTCCTAATTTCCGCATGCAAACTGACAAATAGAATGTGAACAAAATAAGGACAGCATGGTAATAATGATTGAAGAATAACAAATTTAGTATTCAATGAATATATTTTCTTTTTTAAAAAAAATAAAAATAAAAATATAATAATTTCTATGTAAAATATAATAATTTTTTTTTATAAAAAGTTTAAATTGAAAATGTAATGATTTTTAAAAATTAATTTAATCTACTTAATAACTTAAATTAAATTATTATGTCACTTGAAGGCATTAAATTAAATTATCAAACACTCTATAAGACCAAAATAAGACTCTAATCAAATATATATATATAGAGAGAGATTATCATTTATATTTGATTACTATATATACAATAAAAAATTAATTTATTTATAATTTTGAGAAATTTATGCATAGATTAAGGTGATGTTTGGTAAAACTTAATACCTATTACATAATCATTTGAGTTGACTTTAAATTAAATTATACTTAAATTGTTAACTTCAAACTTATTACTTAATTTTTACTTTAAATATTAAGATTGTTTGATAAAATCAATTTAAAACTTATTCTAAATTATAAAATTGACATATTTGTACTCATAAATTATAACTAGGGCAAAAAAGATCGAATAGTAGCGGATGTTGTAGAGTAGCAAAAGAGATGGTTAAGGTAATTAGGATAAATAAAATTAAAAAAGTAAAATAAATATATGAACTTAATTATTTTTACTTAGTACTTAAAGTTGTTTTTTACTTTATATCACACTATTAAATTATTTTACTAATACATAAGAGCAAAAAGGCAAAATAAAGATATAAATTTAAGAATTAGTTAATTATTTTTACTTATTATCTAAAGTTGTTTTTTACTTTATGTCACACTATTAAATTATTTTTCTAAATATAATTAATGTACTTAATGAATTAAATTAAGTTATTAAGTTATTTTAAGTTATTAAATTGATTTATGAAACACACACTAAATAAAAAAACTTAAATTTTTTTTTTTTTTTTTTTGTCTCTCATGAATAATTAAAAGAAAAAAAAAGTGAAATATCACATTTTCCAAAATAAAAAAAAAACAAACACTCCAATAATTTTCTTTTCACTTCAATAGGCCCCCGATGTATCTAAATCATATTGTCTATTGTCTACTCTCTTCAACCCTTTTGGGATACTATGTGATGTCGGACAATTACATGTGTTGGGTTTTCACCGGGCAATCAACTATTTTATAACGGCAATAGACCTCTGTCTTAATTGAGGACACAGCCTTGCACTTGGGATCTTTTCCAAGGGATCCTTCTAAGAATCCAATGATTTCTAAACCATTAACTTTTATCATAAGGATAACCCGGTCCATGACAATGGGATATGGACTACTTGGACGTCTATTTTTTCCTAATTTCCACATGCAAACTGACAAATAGAATGTGAACAAAATAAGGACAGCATGGCAATAATGATTGAAGAATAATATATAAAGCATTCCATGGAATATATTTTCTTTTTAAAATAAGCAAAAATAAAAATATAGTAATTTCTATGTATAATATATATATACAAAAAAGTCATTTTTAAAAAATAAAAAATAGAAAATATATTTAAAGAAAGCTTTGCTTTATAAATTATTATTAAAGCCTCATTTTTTAAATAATAAGATATTAATGGGAATGAATCTGGTCATTCCAATGTATACAAGGATTGTTATTGATGGTTATTCTTCTTGGAAGATATCATCCATACAAACCACTGCCAAATTTTGCAATGGCCTCAAGTGATAAATGACAAATACAAGAATGATGAATAAAAACATGTTATATATATATATATATATATATATATATGATTATCACAATTTTGTTTTGTCATTGCCATCATTTTTATGCTGGTGGTAAAAACTAAGGAATTTGTCCCGACTTTAAAAAACATGATTACATGATTTTAATGTGAGTGACTAGGCTAATTAATCTAGAGTGCGTTTGAAAGTGATTTTATAAAATATTACTAATATTTTAAACATTTGAATGATAAAAAATTTTAAATATTAAAAATATTAGAAACATTTCTTAAAATCACTATTAAACGAACTCTTAATGTGATTTTAGTAGTGATTCTAGCATTTTTAATATTTGAAAGATAAAAAATTTTGAGTGTTAAAAAAAGTAGAAGTACTTTTTGAAATCAGTACTAAAGACATGCTTAGAGTCTATTTGACAATGATTAAGGGAAGCTTTTTTTATTTTAAAAAGTGTTTTTGAAAAAAAAATAAAAACTGCATTTGATAGTAATTTTGAGAATTGTTTTTAGTTTTCCTAATACTTAGAAATTTTTATTTTTCAAGTATTAGAAATATTAAAAACACCTCATAAAATTAATATTAAACGCACTCTTAAGAGTAGAGTGCGTTTATAAGTGATTTTGGAAATTATTTTTAGTATTTTTAAAACTTGAATAATAAAATTTTTTAAGTATTAAAAATATTAAAAGTACTTCAATTACTATCAAACGGGTTATAAGCGTTTAACAAAATTTATAAAATACTTTTAAAAGTCTGAAAAATATTTTATAATATTAAAAAATCATTTATGATATTTTTTGAGAAAATACTTATATAAAAAATACTTGCAATGGTTTATAGGTCCAGTTCAAAAGAGCACTTGCGGCATCGTGTAATAAGCAATGACGTAAGCAAAGATGGTGATACAATGAAAATTTTTATACCATAAATTACTGAGAAGTTGAAAAGCTAATATTGATAGAGATTATTTAATACACAATGTACAGGCTTGGAAATGAGAACACAATGTAAGGCAATAAGAAAATGTTGTATATTTGCCCGCCATAGTTCGCCAACGAGTAATATAAATTGATTCTCTCAACTATGAAGTAATTTAGAAAGTAATAGAAATGCTTTTTAAAATTACTACTAAACGTATTCTTGGAGTCTGTTTAACAGTAATTCTAAAAAGTGTTTTTATTTTAAAAATATTTTTGAAAAGAAATTAAGTATTTGAGAAAATTTAGGAAACAATTTTAAAAATCTAAAAAAAATACTTATAGTGTTGAGAAAACACTCATTTTGTTTTCTGTTTTTTATTTCTAACTTTATATTTACAGTTTCTGGTTCAAAAGAGCCTTAGGCATAGTTTGTTGTAAGCAATGACATAAGCAAAGATGGTGATACTCTGAAATTTTTGGAATACTATAAATTCCTGAGAAGTTGAAAAGCTAATATTGATAGAGACCATTTAAGACATACTGTACAGGCTTTGAAATGATAACACGTGTTCCTATCGTGAGGCAATAAAAAAGTGGTGTATATTTGCCGGCCATTCCTCGCTAGTGCATAGGATAAGAAGTGGTGATACTCATATAAATTGATTCTCTCAACTATGAAGTAATTTAGAGGTCGCTCCTTGAAGTCTCTTCCAAAGTGGAAATGAAGCTTAGCTCAGTTGCAATCTCCTTTGTTTTTATTACTCTCTTGATATATGCATGGAGGTTATTGAATTGGGTGTGGTTTAGACCAAAGAAGCTAGAGAGATGCCTTAGGCAGCAAGGTCTGACTGGGAATTCCTACAGGTTGTTGCATGGGGACTTTAGAGAGATGTCGAGAATGATTAACGAAGCAAATTCCAGACCCATCAGCTTCTCTGATGATATTGTGCAGCGAGTTCTACCATTTCACGATCATTCCATCCAGAAATATGGTAGGAAAATGAGATACTCTTTATCATTGCACTAAAATATATTTAATTGTGGAATTTTCCCCAAAAGATTGTTGGTTTTCTGGTCTTTTTTTTATTAGTAATTTTTCCTGTCCTTTTTTTTTCTTCCCTGAGAAGTTATAGTCCAATAGAATTTCAATGGTACTTCAAATTTCCTTTTTCTATATTGGAGTGCAATTTTTAAGATTTGTTTGATTAACAAGAATAAAATAATCCAAATTTGTAAAATTATCCTAATGATAAAAAAAAACTCATTTTTCAATTAAAAAAAAAATTACTTACTGCTTTTCTTTTCAGCTTAGAAAATGACTTTTTTTTTTTTTTTTATAAAAATATCCTTACAGTTTTTCTTATAAAAATAAATTTAAAAAAAATAAAAATATCAAAATATTAAGAGATGCTTATATAAAAAATGAACTAATTTTTAAGTTGAAATTCGAGAGGTGTTAGATTTACAAATTTAATATCATTTCATCCTTTTCAATTGTGTAATCCAATTGTTTTATAAGCTATATGTAGGTATATATGGATGTCAACTTTGATAAAGAGCTTTATTTACTTTGTAAATTGCTCAATCATTGGGAATTTGTGAATAGTATTTAAATTTTTGTGTTAATTGTTTCTTATCTTTTCAAATTTTGCATGAACTCGTGACTTTTCATTATTAATCACATCAGTATAATTTTCTTTAGATATTTGAGCTTCTTCAATTAGAGAGCCTTGCATTGGCCTCCTTGACTACCCAGGTCCTTTAGATCCTTTCTAACACTTATCCAACAATGGGCATTAAAAATGCAGGTAAAAATAATTTTATATGGTTGGGCCCAAAACCAGTGGTAAACATTATGCAGCCTGAGCTGATTAGGGATGTTCTCTTAAAGCATAATGCTTTTCAAAAACCGCCGCGGCACCCTCTCCGCAAGCTGCTGGCTTCAGGTATTGCGTCATTGGAAGGTGAACAATGGACTAAGCGTAGAAAGATCATAAACCCAGCTTTCCATCTAGAAAAGCTGAAGGTAATTTTCCAACAGGAAAACGTGACCCTAATTCCCATTCTTTCTTTTTGTTTAATTTTAGAAATTGTGAGAGCAGAATAATGTTTACATAAATTCAAACGATATTTCCTTTTATAAATACATTAGAGGATGGATATGGTTAACTTTTTGAGGCAATATTTATTTGGTTATGCAGCCATACCCCAACTTGTTGCCTGGTTTCTCAGCATAGCCCTCTTCTTATAGGAAGAAAATAAAGTTCTGAATGTTCCATAATTTAGTAGACATTCGCAATTTCATTGCCTTTGGTAATCTTTTTTCCTTATGCATGATAAACTTTTTGCATGGCCATATTTTGAATTTTATAGGTTCTCAAGACAGTAACTCAAAGTGCAAATGTGAGACTGACTTCTAAATTTATTAATTGTGTTTGAATTTGTTATAGCACATGGTATCGGCATTCCAATTGAGTTGTAGTGATATGGTCAATAAATGGGAGAAGCAGCTCTCCCTGGACGGCTCATGTGAATTGGACGTTTGGCCCTATCTTGAAAATTTAGCGGGAGATGTTATTTCAAGAACAGCATTTGGTAGTAGCTATGAGGAAGGAAGAAGGATATTCCAACTCCAGAAAGAGCAAGCACAACTTGCAGTCCAGGTTACTCGGTCAGTTTATGTTCCAGGATGGAGGTAGGCATAAAATATTTCAAGGGATTAATCTGAACCTCAGTACTAATACCCAAATGCTATAACTTTCACAGTATCACCAACAACAGAAAAAATAATAACAATAATAATAGAAATAAATATAAAAAAGAAGAAGAAGAAGAAGAAGAAGAAGAAGAAGGAAGGTTTGATTCAGCATGGGACAAAAGCAAGAATAAAATTAATAACTGTTATTGCATTTAAGAACTGTAAGATGTTTCATTTATTTTGTTAATATGGTTCTCAACTAATTTTTGTTTTCCTTTAAGTAGTTTGTCTTCCAATTTTTGGCTTTCTAGTTTAAGAGCTTTCTTTTTGTTCAAATTAAAGAATGTAGCTGTGTCTTCAAAACAAAAATCAACTTCAAGTATCCCCTTTTCTTTTATTGGCAGAACATCTTAGCAAGATGCATGGTGAAATACTACTGCAAAATATTTGTAGACTCAATGGTCAATTAATGTCTGGATGGTTTCATCTTTGGAACACCATGGATATTCCGAGAAATCGAACAACTACAAAGTCATGGATGAAAATGCATTAGTTGTTTTCTGTATTTCATTGATATTCATTTACTTGGATTACTTCCAAGCAGGTTTTTCCCAACAAAGACAAACAGGAGAATGAGGCAAATTAGCAGTGAAGTCAATGCATTGTTGAAGGGTATCATTGAGAAAAGAGAGAAGGCAATGAAAGGTGGCGAAACTGCTAATGATGATTTATTAGGTCTACTAATGGAATCCAACTACAGAGATATGCAAGAAAATGACGAGAGGAAGAATGTTGGAATGAGCATCAAAGATGTCATTGAGGAGTGTAAGCTATTCTACCTTGCTGGCCAAGAGACTACCTCAGTTTTACTTCTGTGGACAATGGTTCTATTAAGCAAACATTCAAACTGGCAAGCTTGCGCAAGGGAAGAGGTTTTACGGGTTTTTGGTACTAAAAAACCAGATGGCGATGGCTTAAATCACCTCAAAATTGTGAGTATCAATCCAATCTATATTCAATTTAGTAACTCTCCTTGAAAATAATATACTCCTTTTTTTGTCAATCTTGAGGCAAAATATGTTTTGTTTCTGTATCTTTTTTGCTTTAATTGAAAGCTATATGCAAATACTTGGTACCCCAACTGGAATTTTTCTTTCCTTATCTACTTGCACACTGCATCAGCACTGGTGAAAAAGAGGTCGATTTTACTGTAGAAGAAGGGGCAGCCTATTCTTTTCTTTGCGGGAATTTTTTATTTGCTTGTTAGGTTGTTTTACGTGTGATGAAAACTTTGTGCAAATACTTAGTATCAATCATTACAAGACTGAAGAGAATATTGATATTTCCTCTTGCCAAGCGTTTTTTCTTGAAATTTGAACTCTGGGCTATAATAAATTTTCAGGGGGTTCTTAGTTTGTATTCACCAGTTACTGTATGGTTCTATTTGTACATGAAAGTATATATTATGCAAAAATTTAAACGATCTCTTTCATAACTATATTCGAAAAATTCTTTCATAGTTTGATGTATGCTTCTTAGTGATATAGTGTATTTCAATAATGAATTTTCATGATAAAAATATGTTCTATATTGCAGGTTACAATGATTTTTCATGAGGTCCTTAGGTTATATCCACCAGCACCCATGCTCACACGAGCTGTTTTTGCCGACAGCCAAGTGGGAGGATTGTATTTACCAGATGGAGTGCAGATCGCTTTGCCAATCCTCCTAATTCACCACGATGATAAAATTTGGGGAGAGGATGCAAAGGAATTCAACCCGGGGAGATTTTCAGAAGGAGTTTCAAAGGCAGCAAAGAGCCAAGTTTCATTTTTTCCATTTGGTTATGGTCCTCGTATATGCGTTGGACAAAATTTTGCAATGATGGAAGCAAAAATGGCTTTGGCAATGATCTTACAACGTTTCTCATTTGAACTTTCCCCATCCTATGCTCATGCACCTATTAGTCTTATAACTATGCAACCCCAACATGGTGCACACCTGATTTTACATGGACTTTAGTGTCAGAATTCCTGGTATCAGTAGATGTTAATTAGCACGACCTTTAAACCTAGCTAGTGTCGAATTTAAATTGTCCACACTCCCTTTTCCTTGAAATGTGTCCTCTACAAATCCAATGTATTAATAAAATTATCTTTTTGTATGTCACTGTGGGTTTGATTATTGATATCAATTAAATGCTTTGTTTATTACATATATGTTCCTTTCTTGAGCATGTACGGTTGGTTTGTCGCGGAGATTGTATCAAGAATTTTGGTTGTATCAAAATTAGCGACTGTATTAGCTTCTAATTGGAAAAATAGAAATCCTACTTACAACAACTGTATTTGGTATCATGACCAACAACACCATTATTCTTGTCCACTAGAATGCACCTAAAAAAGTTCATCAGAAAGGAAAAAATGTTACTATAACACCCCAAAATTAACTTTAGGGGCAAAACAATAAATTAGAAATTTATTAATTAATTAATTTATTAAACTCATTAAAGGTAAAAAAGTCCATTTATAATTAATAATCCTAGGTATAAATTAGATTTTCCTATTGTCTTCTCTATTCAGAAAACCTTATTAACCAAAAATAAGAGAATTGGCGAATGTAGGGTTGAAGGATTGAAGATCTAAGGTTTGAAGTTTAGATTTTTCGAAGTAAGATTCTAACCCTAAATTATTATATTAGATTTGTTAGTTTTGAACACATTAGATATTCTTTAGAAAATTTCAATTTAGATTAGGGTTAGTTTATTTAATTTTTTTTCAGATCAAAATATTGGAAACTTGAGATTATGAGTTGTTTTATTATTGGAAAAGGAGAAATTCTGGAAATTGGGAAATTTTAAGTTTTTAGATGAAAAAAAGAAAAGAAAGAAAGAGGATGTGTGTGCGTGGGGGAAGAATGAAGTATGATGGGACAGAAAAGAAAACATAAATAAAACAAAAACAATATTAATAATAAAGGAAGACATGTACTGTGTGGGAGTGTGTTTGGTGGTTAGTATATTTATAATTATATTAACAATGATGGGGAGTCGTTATGTATACTGTTTGGTGGGAAAAAAAAATTGAAAGTGAGAGAATAAAATATATAAATAGAATGAGGTGAAGTACAAAGTTAGTTAGGTTTATAGTATTATAATTATATTAGTGATGAATGTAATTTAATAAATAAAATAAAATTTAATTATTGAAATAAATTATAGTTTAATTAAATTGCGTCCCTATGAACAATTGAAAATAAAATTAAAGGTTTATTTGAATTAGAAATTTATTAATTCCTCTAAAATATGAATAGATTACATTATCTTTCATAATTAAAAACATTAATTTGAATACCTAAGATTTTATGATTTGTCAAACCTATAATTTTAGATAAATAGTAATTGTTATTTCTCTTATGCTTTGTTAGGTGAAGAGTATATTTTCCAGAATTATTTTTCTCCAAAGTTTTTAAGGACTTCTTTTAAGGTAAGGGAAATTAATACAAATTTGCAAAAGAAAATAATTTTTTTTGTTATATATATTGTTTGAAATGTGAAATTATTATTTTTACTTTTGAGCATGGATCAAATATATTGCATGGAAAATGTGTTATAACATTTATTTCGTTTATAACGAAACATATGGAGATATTATGCTTTTGTAAGTTAAAATAAATAAAATAAAGAATTTGACTCTAGTTTGTTTGACCCTTGTCAATGGGATATAATAGTTAACCTTTACATTTTCATGGCGAGGAATGCAATTGATTTAGACCCCAACCTCTAGGGGTTTGGTTAAAGGTTACTAGTATCAGTAGTGTTTGGTTCTGTCCACCTTAAAAGGAATATTTGAGGTTAACCACCCATTTGTAAGGTCCTGCTTAATTGGACATTATTTGTTATTTGATAACCAGAGTAAGAACTATTGAAATGTATTTGATTTGAAATAAATATGAAATGATTTTGATATATATGAAAATGTTTGGTTGAATAGTTCAAATGTATAAGCATATTTAACTCAAAAATATTATAGATAGAGTACATGTTATAACTCTTGTTTGTAAGTATAATTAAAAATATTTTATCCATAAAATTGTGTTAATGTTTCTTATTGTGCTTTGAGCTCATCTCTCTTTGTTGATAATTTTCTAGGTACCCTTAGTAAAGGCGAGGAGTGACGGTTAGGAGAGGAAATTGGCTTGTTAGGACTATTGTTAACACTCTTTATTTTGGACATTATTCATATGTTAAAATTTATTTCCCATTTGAATTATTTGAGTTTGGAGTTATTTGGGTAATAACACTTGGGTTGATGTGTCAGTTTTTATAAATTGATATCTAAAGATTTTAGAATTTATTTATTTTACTACTATGGACAACAATTTGGTAATTGGTAATTTCTAGTTACAAAAAGAAAGTTTGTGTCATTTCTACTTTAAACCTTCAAGCTTGAGGTGTGAAATGACTATCATACCCTTGAAGTGGGTTTTAGGGCATGAAAGAGTGGTATCAGAGCACTAGGTTATGATCTTATTGGAAACTTGTTTTAGCTTACTTTGGTGATAGATGAGTGATGCATTAATTTAAGTTTCAGCTTCATCTTGTATAAATTCCTATTCTTCTTTATAATTCTAAATTGTCTTATTGGTTTCTTAGTGACTAATTTAGTTATACCTTATTCTCTATAGAAGATCATGCCACCTAGAAGAACAACATCTTCCCAATATTGTCAGGCTAATGATGATGTACCTCCTCCACTTGAGGGTTTGCCTCCCATGAATGCAAAAGGACTTTATAGGTATCTCGAAACTTTAACTGGTTTTGTTGAGTGTCAAGCTAGAGTTGCTCAAACTAATGGTCAAGGACGATCCTCATCTTCTAGGGATAGCTAATTTGATGACTTTAAGAAGCTAGGTCCTTTTTATTTTTTTAGCACTTCAGGTCCAACAAAAGCAAAGGCTTAGATTCTTAATATGGAGAAATTCTTTAATGTCATAGATTGATCTGAAGAGCAAAAGGTCTCTTATGCAACATTTATGTTAGACAAAGAGGCAGATCATTGGTGGTGTATGACCAAGAGGCTTTTAGAGGATCAAGGACCTATAGCATGGATACTATTTAGCGAGGCTTTCTATACGAAGTACTTCCCTGATAGTGTTAGACATCAAAATGTGGGAGAGATTGTTTGTTTGGAATAAGGGGAAATGACTATGGCCTAATATGAGGGCAAATTTACAGAGTTGTCATGTTTTGCCCCAAAGTTGATTGCTACGAATGACGAAAAGACATTAAAGTTTGAGGATGGATTAAAGCCTTACCTAAAGAACAAGATATCCATTCTAAAACTTGGCATCTATTTAGAGGTTGTGGATAAAGCCCTTATTGTAGAAAATGATAATGGGGAGCTTCATCAGTATAGGGAATAACAAAGGAAGAAGAATAGAAGTGATGGTGCTCATGGTAACCAAGCACAGAAGTGGTCTGTTTTTGCTAGAAATCAGAACAAAGGGAAGGCAACACAAAATTCGGATGTGATATGTCCTACTTATGGTAAGAAGCATGGGTGTAGGCCATGCTATAGAGAGACTGGAACTTGCTTTGGCTGTAGGAAGTAAGGACACATGATTTAGGATTGTCAAGAGAATAAAAGCTTTATCGTTGGGAAGTCTAAGGAGGAGAATAAAGAGGATAAACAGAAGCTTAGAGCCTAAAGGTGGGTGTTTGCTCTGACTTATTGAGACGCTCAAGCCACTTCTGATGTGGTGATAGGTACTATCTGAATCCACTCTTTATTCTCTAGTACGCCTTAATTGATATAGGCTCAACACACTCTTTTGTGTTAGTATCTTTTGCTAGTTTGTTGGGTATGCCAGTTGCTAGTATGGACTTTGCTTTGATTGTTGCTACACCTATGGGAGATTTTTTTGTGACTAGTAAAATGCTTAAAGATTGTCTTGTGATGATTGGTCATAGGGAAATGCCTGTTGACTTAGTACTACTTGACCTTTAGGATTTTGATGTAATTTTGGGGATGGATTGGTTAGCTTCCTATCAACTGATTTTGACTTTGGTGACTAACACACTATAAACAATATGAACTCCTAGTTGATAATATAATTATCATAAAAACATTACTTTGTAATAAATCAATATTTAACTATTATTATACACATTATATAATAGTTAAACATATATGCAAGCATCCATAAGTAATGAGTAGTTGAATAACATAAGTAAATATTACTCAATATGAAATTCATGAAACTTTCAAGTTCGACCACTTTGGTGACTAACAAACTTTGCATTATGTGAATTTCAAAATTTTGTAATAAACACCATTTACATCTTTAAAGGATGTTCATCAACTTTCTAGTATGGTCACTTTGGTGACTAACACACTATAAATAATATGAACTCCTACTTGATAATATAATTATCATAAAAACATTACTTTGTAATAAATCAATATTTAACTATTATCATAAACATTATATAATAATTAAACATATAAGTTTATTGGAAAACCATAATATCACAACAATCATAATCAAAATTGTCAAACATGATGAGAGAACTTAATTTTCAAACATGATGAGAAAGCTTAATGAGACTTTGTAAATAGAGCAAATATCATAGGTTTTCTATACACCAATAATAATACAAAATTATAAACATGCAAGGCATGATACTATAACAAGAATATGAGATTATATGAGAAATTCTTACATAATTAGCTCCATTTACATTTATATGAATTCTATCTCAAAATCTCATAACTGTCAATTTGCATTACATCGACAATAATATCGATAATGTATAATTCATATAAATAATAACCTATAATAGGACCTTCAGCCAAATGGTCTTTAACCTCATTCTTATATCACCTCATACATAATAGGTAATCAATAATAATACTATACAATTTGATAGACACAAAACTTTAAGGTTTGACCACTTTGGTGATTGCAAACAAACATAATATGAGTATCAAACTACACAAAATCTCAATCATGTTAAACCTTCATAATACTATTATGGAAGCATAAAAGACAATTTGCTAAAAATAACTTATGATCCCATGTTGTACAATATGCAACTTCTTCATAAAAGGATCAAGTTTAGCATAAAGCCATAAAGAATTCAATTTATTCAAATCATGCATTAATAGCAGTAAATAGTTATGTGGCAACAAATAATAATTGACATAAAATCGTAATTCATATAAAAACTTGAAGCCACCATAATTGATTTTGGGAAGAAATCAAACACAAAAATATCGACAAAATATTTCGATTGTAGCAAAAAAATACAATCAGTAAATGTAATTCTCTCATCAAAATTTTATATCATAAAACAAAAATAAAACAACATTTAAAGGAAAATCATAAGTTCTTGAACCATGGCTTTGATACCACATATTAGGTTTTCTTTATTTATGCAGAATAATAATAACCATAATTCCTGTAGAACAATCATAACCCTAATTCCATAATTATGCAAATCAAGCCCTAATTTTGAGCAAATCATAATAGCCAAGGATTTTTAGAACAATATGATATTCACAATTCTATTATTGAGAGAAAAAACAAAAACATACCTTTAATCCATAGGGAACATTTTGAAGAAACCAAACAATAAGCATAATAGAAGCTGTGTTTCTCTTCATTAACCCCTTCACCCTTAGGCTTTCTCTTATGCATATTATTGAAGGAATATAACACATATTTATAGGGTGGAGAGAGGACCAGTTTCCTTATAGAATTAGAAGTGCACTTTCCATTAAAGTGCCTTTAATTTAGGAAGCTAACTTCTCGAAAACTGACCAATAGGATTTTAGCTTTATTATTTATTAAACCATAATACTTAATTTGATATTTAAATAAATATTACGGGCCACATAAAATTCTTCTAGGGTGTCCATGACCAAATTTGCTAATTTAACCTGGATCCCTTGCACAATCCATTATGCTTTGTGAGATCCCATAGGGCCATGTAATCTAAAGCCTTACAATCTACATTGATTATGCAAATCAATATTGAAACTTCAATTTTTCAATTAAATAATGGATCTTCAACTGTCCAATTACAAACAATGCTTACTAATGAATAAACATGATGTTAGAACTTTACCTTGAACCATTTTAGAAAATCAAAATTAATTCAAAAGCTTTTTGCACTAGTTCAAAGTTGTGGAAACCCTAGCTCATTCTTAACCTTATGCTTTTTACTCCCTCTTAATTCTTGTGTTAGTGTTGGATTCTCACAAAACCTAATACATGAGTCAAGAAGAATCATACGTCATTCTTTTAAAGAAGACCTCAATTAATTTCTCAAATATTAAATGAATCCTTTGGGATACACAAATCTCAATATTTATTATTCATAATTATGAGGAAAAATTTATTACATTATCATAAATGAAATTCAAATTTTAGAAAAAAAGATACATAAATGAAGAGTGATAAAAGGCAATTTAAGAGTAAGTTTAATCCTTACCACTTGATTAATTGTTACATTCAGGTCAATTATAAGGTGCACCATTTTATTATAAAACTGCCAAGCTTTTTTAATTGGAACAAATTAATTTTCTTAATTAAATGGTAAAATGACTTTAGTCATTGTTAATGGTGTTTAAAAAAAAAAAGTATCCCTTAGTCATATAAAAAACAAATCATTTGAATATGAGTAATTTTTTTCTCCATTACTTGAACATGAGGAAAATAATAATAATTTGACTCATACATACCAATGATGAACACTCAAATATTACATTTTTGAAGTATTTATGCTCATTTTGGTGATTTTGGTTTGTTAATTGAGAAAATAAAAAAAATAAATATTAAATTACCCAATAATATTTTTAAATCTTTGTTAGAAGGAAGACTGGTCTTCCTAAACTATTTTTATTTTTTAATCTCAATCTTGAAAGAGTACCATGCCCTTAATATTTAAATAGCTAATTTTTAACAACTAGGCTAAAAATAGTCTTTGCATGCTATGAAAGCACTAACTGGTGAACTTTAATTTTTAGAGAGATGGAAGGTTGAGAAGGGTACTAGACCAGTTTAAAAGTCTTAATACAAAAAAAATTATATGATCATGTCATTGAGATAGGCAATAGTTTGGGAAGACTAATCTTCCCTTTTTTTTTTTTTTAATGTTGTTTTGATATTCTTAATTTTCCTCGATATAACCCAAAATCACTAAATAAAGCATAGATAAGACTTCTAAAATGTAATTTTTGAGTTTTCATCATTGATATGTGTAAGTTTCACACAAGGAAAAAATGAAAATAAAAAATCTACCCTTGGTCAAGTTATTTTGTTTTCTTATTTTATGACTATAAAATATTTCTTACTATTTTTTAAATACGATTAATGATGACTAAAATCTATGTTACCATTTATTCATTGAAATTAATTTGTTTTCAATTAAAAAAAAACTTGGTGATTTTATGATAAAATGTTGCACCTCATAGTTGACTTGAATGTAACAATCAAATACAAATAGTAAGTTTCACGTTTTTCTCTTAAATTGTCATTTCTTTTGAGTAGTTCCTTTGGGCTTATTTAAGAGGAATGCAATATATGTAAGTAGATAGTAATCCTCATTTATGTATTTTTTTCTAAAACTTGAATTTTATTTCTAATAATTTAATAAATTCGACATAATTGTATATAATAATGATTAAGCTTTCACATATCCAAAGGATTCATTAAATACTTGAGAAATTAATTGTGGTCATCTTTAAAAGAATTGTGGTTCCTCTCTTGACTCATGTATTAGGGTTTGTGAGAATCCAACTATAACATTGGAGGTGAGAGAAAAAAAAAAGTATAAGGTTAAATATCTTTTAAGGCTTCCATACATAACTTTGAACTACTATACAAATCTTTTAAATTAATCTTAATTTGCTGAAAATGGCTCAAGGTAAAGTTCTAATACTATGTTTGTTCATTGCATAGCATTGTTTAGAACTTATATAGCTAAAGATCCATTTTTTAATTAGAAAGTTGAAGTTCTAATCTTGATTTGCACAACTAGTGTAGATCGTAAGGCTCTATATTATATGGTTTTATAAGATTATTAATTGCAAAACATAGTAGATAGTGTGGGATCGAGACCTACATTAAAGGTAGCTTTATTTGGTCATGGATGCCCATTCTAGAAGGTAACTAGAGTAAATAAGAAAATTTACAACCAATCCATTGCGTAAGCTATTTTCAACCGAATTCTTTGTTTAAGGCCTTAAAAAAATAATAAAAAAATATTAAGCCTTAAACAACGGTGTTCGGCTAAAAAAATTGTGCATCTGACATAATTTTGGGTTTTATTCCTAGCACTAATTCCCTTTTGGAATATGTGTTTATGACCAATTTTGGTATGTCTAACCCAAGCTTTGCACCATTTATTATGCTTTTTGATGATCTTGCATGACATATTATCTAGGTTATTGTAAGATACATCATATAGACTGTAAATATATATAGAATCATTTAAGAAATTCAAATATCATTTGAATGCCATATTTTTCCGACTCAATCAAAGTTGATGTAAATTTGTGATTTCTTTTATCACATTTTGTTAGAATTTAAGGTTTGGTCTCTTTCAATTATGTAGCCAACCTTTGTTTTTAAATTTTCAAAATTTTATAGTGTAATTTTTTTAGATGTTTAGGTGATTAGGTAGTACTTTTAGTGTTCGTTTCCTTTTAAATTATAGTGCATAAATATTAGGGTTAAATTTACTCACACCCCTAAGGTTTGGTATAAATACACCTATTCACTATAGGTTTCAAATTTCTTCAATTAGCACCCCTATAAATTTATTTTATTTATTTTTTAGAGAGTTTTTAGGTAAAAATATTTTAGATAGATGTGTTTAACAATTCTCTAAAACATAAATGAAATAAATGAAATAAATTTATAGGGGTATTGATTGACGAAATTTGAAACCAATGGTATGGTTTAGTGTTTTTACACTAAATTAATTAACCTAAGCGGTTGTAAATGAAATTAACCTTAAATATTATTTTGTTTGCTTTCTTTATGATAGAGTACAAACATATATATGAAAATCAAACTATGACTAAATGATCTTTTATTTGTTTGATAAGCCCATGTATTTGAGTTGAGGCCTTTTAAATAAAATATTAATGTGTGAATTTTGTTTTTATGGTTTTACTTTTCAATTATCTATATTATTTTATTTATGACTAAAAGATTTGAAACGCAAATATTTTTAGGTTTCACCATAGTGTTTTGGAATCTATTATTTCACGGGGAAGGTAGCTCGATTAAAGAATGAAGAAAAAGGGAAAAACATAATTGGTTTATAACATTAAATCAAAATCATCTTTAGGTCTTTAGCTTCTTGTTGAACAACCTTACAATTCATCTTTTAGATTTTTATCTACTTCACTTTTCAAATTATTTTTTTCTTTTTTAATAGAAATCTTTCAAACATCTACTTGATTTTTTTTTCCTAGCTTTCCATCCTTTTCAATTTTAAATTAATAGCAATAATATTTTACATTAACAAATGCAAGCACTATGCCAAAAAACTTTGGTCTCATATGATTTTGCTTTTAAAAATTCTATAGTTTCCAGTGTTGTAAGTAAGAAGGGTGTGATTATTTTTTTTTAAAAATGCTATTAATTTTTACTTGAATTTCTACAATTCTGATTTAGAGATATGAAAAGCTTCATTATTCTTATATTCAATAAAACCATAACCTTTGGGGTGATTTCAAGCAACTAGCAACTGTTAACCAATGCATAATTAGAACCCAAATTCTAAGACAAATTGGACATATATATTCTCTAATAGTACATGCACTTATAAGTTTTGCTTTATGAAATTAAAGCGAGGTAAATGGATGAATGGTAAAAAAAAAAAATGTATATTATTCATGGTATACATTACAACCCTTAAATATATACATGACTTTCCAAATGATACATGAACTACATATACAAGGTACACATACATCACTCCTAAACATAACAATTGATCATTAACTACTCTTGAATTGTGGGAGAAATTGATTCTCCACTAATAGAAATAATGCATTAGAGATACACAAAGAAATTTTTGATCAGTCATATTGGGAGGGATTACTCTATGGGATCAACACAATTCCAAGTTTTGTTGATGGAGGCATCATGGTGGATGCAACACTCTTCCTTGGTTCAAAGATTGAACCTGCGCTCTTTGTTGCGAGAGGAACAATGATTAAATTCATCACGAAGTATAGCTCTTTTAGGACATGAGCACCCATTCCCTCCCCAAGTGTCGTGGTATTTTATAAGAGTTGTCTTATAGAGTTGAACCATTTTGACCATGGCCAGCACCTAAATGCATCTGCCACTGTCCTCTCGCAAAATGACTCTTTAACTGGGCAGAGTCAATTGTTTATACAAAGCATAGAAATCATGCATTGATCCTCATCATAATGTCATAATTTTTCTTTGAAAAACTAAACTAAACATTTGATCCATGACTCAGATGAAATTGGGCTGACCATGAATGAAATTGATGTCTGTTATGCCAGTGAGATCTTGCTTCTTGATCTGCCTTGGCCAACATTCTTGACCAAGAAAAAGAACAAAAAGGACTCAACACAAGAATCCATATATAAATCAACACATACCCATTTGTATCATTTTTGGAAATTCACATAAGACTTTACATGTAGAGAACCAACCGAGAAAAAAAGGAAAAAAAAAAAAGGAAAATGAAGCATCGTTTAACCATGGAGAACGACAATCAACAAGATTCATACAACAGGCAATATTTTCTAGCAGATTCACTGAAGATTTCTGGATTTTGATCAGATCGAAATATTATCCAACAAAGCAATGTACGGTAGAGATGTTTCTAGTTTGACAAAATTTTTCTATGCCATGTTATTATTTCAGATCTAGAAGCAGGTTGCTAGTGTTTCAAATGCTTAGATTAGTAAAATCATGAAACAAACATGTATAAAGAACAAAACTCCTTTCATATAAAGAGGAAAAACTTGTGATGGAGAAAAAGAGAGACGTGCCTTATGAGCAATCAACAACACACTCACAGGACATCTTAAAGTTCTTCATCAGTAAATAAATGTTCATTCCCGCATTTGTTGCTGCATAAACCACTGTAACTAAGAGCAATTAAAAACGATAGCAATATAAAATCTTCATCAAACCCACCGACTTGGTGAGAAAAAAAAGGAAGAAGAAGAAGCAGAATTGGGAGTCCTCAGAAACAAATTTTAACATGATTTAAAATTTTCTATTCAAAAAGAAAACCAATTTTAAAAGTGAAATAGATAAAAATCTAAAAGATGAATTATAAGGCTCTTCAAAAAGGATGTTTTAAAAGAAAGAACAATTCAAAAATTAAAGAAACTGATAAATGAAAGTTGCTTTTAACCTTGCTAAATCATTTATTGGATTGGTATTATCTTTTTTTTCATATTCCGCTTCATCATTAGAGTGACTTTCACCTTTATCTTCACCTTCACCTTTGCCTCTATAGAGAAGCATCTCCAATTGACTCATGGCAATAAGAGATATAAGGCCCATTATATATTATCTCACAAGGTCTTAACATAGTTAAAGGTTGATGTTATATGGGAAAAAATCTTTTTCCTATCCAATCCAATCTAATCATATCATGTTTGGATTATTATATTAAAAAAAATTCACTATGATTTTTTATTTTCTATATTTGGATTCTTATATTTAGAAAACCTTAATTATGAGAAATCCATAAAAGGGAATTTTCGGCAACTTTTTTCTTATTTACAATGACAACTCAAACTTCTACAGAAAATTAATTAAGGCTATGTTTGGCTATTGGAAACTACTAGGGAAAGAAAAAAATGAGAAGGAAAAATTATTTTCTCATATTTGGTTTTGCTATAAAAATGTAATAGAAAGTCAAATATAATTAAAATAATTAAGAAATTTATATATTTTCAAATAATTTAATTTTTGTATAGAAAAGTCAAATAAGTGGAAAAAAAGTTTGAAGTAGTATATAAAAATAATTTATTAACTTAAAATTTCTTTTTTTCTTTCGTTCTACTTTTCCTCTTTATTTTTTTGTCCTTTTACTTTTTTTCTATATTTTTTCCTTTGCATTTTCTTTCAAACTTTCCAAGAACCAAACATAGCCTAAAATAACCTTATTCAATTGTTTCCTATGACTATGATTGGTTTTGAAAAAATTTGAAGGAAAACTTGATGAAAAGAAAATAGAGAGAAAAATTAAAAGAAAAGAAAAAAATGGAGGAAAATGAAAATAAATCTCATTTTACTTGTGTCAACTTTTCTATTTAAAGGTTAAATTTTTAAAAATATAAAATTTTCAACTAATTTTAATTATATTTGATTTTTTTACTATTTACTATATTAAAACCAAACATGAGAAAATCATTTTCCTTTAACAATTTTTTCTTTTTTTAGTGCTTTCTAGGAACCAAACGTAGCCCAAGAAAGTTAGCAATAACAATGACGTAAGTAACGCTCTTCTAAGGCCAAGGTAATATTGAACACCAAGATCCCAATTTCAATGAATTAAACAACAAGGAAAAAAAAAAAAAACAAAAAGGGTTTCTCTTAATTGACATGGCTAATATATAACAGAAATAACTTGTATAAAAGAAATTAAGATGGAATTGGATCGACAACTATGGGCCAAATTGATGTTTGTAAGGTTTATGAGATCTTGTGTGGGTTGATTTTGTCCTAGCCAAGAAGTCTCCTTCCATGTTTCTAACTGTTCTTTACCTACAGTGGGTGTACCAAAATAATATTTAACAATAAATACTTACATTGTTAAGATGAATTCCTATTCAAAAAGAAAATCAATTTTAAAAGTGAAATGGGTAAAAATTTAAAAGATAAATTTTAAGGTTTTTCACAAGAAGCTAAATACTTAAAAACATGATTTTGAATGTTATCAATCAATTATGTTTCTTTCTTTCTTCTTGCCTTTTTTTTTTTTTTGGAAGTTAACTATCTTTTAGCAGAACTATCTTCCCCATCCAATATATTCCAAAACACTAGGTAAAACCCAAAAATAATATTGTTTCAAATATTTTATTCAAAAATAAAATAATAAGTATTTTAATAAAAGAATCATAAAAAATAAATAAATTATGCCATAATCTTATAATCAAAAGGACTCAACTTAAATATATGGGTCTATAAAAAACATAAATGACCATTTAATCATATTTTTATTTTCATATGTTCGTATTCGATTCCAAAGAAAGCGTACACATTAGTATTTATGCTTCAGACTTTAAAAGGACATAAAAAAGTATTGTAACATCTAAAAACTTAGACTATAAAATTTTTAAATTTTAGAAATTTAGAAACAAAGGTTAGAGTACTACAAAGGACCAAATCTTTAATTCTAACCAAATATAAGGAAAAAAATTCACAAATTTACATCAATTTTAAGCCAAAAAAAAAAATAATGCATTCAAATGACATTTGAATTTCTTAAATAAGTCTATATTTAAAATTTATATGATGTAAATTATAGCACCGTAGACTAGATCATCATAAGGCACAACAAATAGTGCAAAGTCTACGTTAAATGTACAAAAATTGGACATAGACAACTATTCCAAAAGGGAATTAGTGCCAGGAACAAAACTCATAACCATCATTAAGAGGCAACTGTTTTTTCCCCAACTCCCTTGTTTAGGGCCTTTAAATTTTGTTATTTCGAGGCCCTAAACAAGGAATTTAGTCAAAATGAAAAATAGCTTGTACCATAGGATGGTTGTGAATTTTGGTTTTTGATGTGATTCCCTCCTAAAATGGGTGTCCATGACCAAATTTGCTAATTTAATGTAGATCCCTTACACTATCCACTATGTTTTGTAATATCCCATAGGGCCATGTAATCTAAAGCCTTACAATCTACATTGATTATGCAAATCAAGATTGAAACTTCAACTTTCCAATTAAAAAAAACGAATCTTCAACTATCTAAATTACAAACAATGCTCACTAATGAATAAACATGATGTTAGAACTTTACCTTGAGACATTTTAGAAAATCACAATTAATTCGAAAGCTTCTTGCACTAGTTCAAAGTTGTGGAAGCCTTATCTGATTCTTAACCTCATGCTTTTTACTCCCTCTTAATTCTTGTGTTAGTATTGGATTCTCACAAAACCTAATACATGAGTCAAGAAGAACCGTACTTCATTCTTTTAAAGAAGACCTCAATTAATTTCTCAAATATATATTAAATGAATCCTTTAGGATACACAAATCTCTATCTTTGTTATTCATAATCATTTGAATGGAATATTTTTCTAACTCAATCAAAGTTATGTAAATTTATGGTTTCTTTCATCACATATTAGTTTAGAATTTAAGGTTTGGTCTTTTTTAATTATGAAGCCAACCTTTGTTTTAAACTTTTCAATATTTTATAGTGTAATTTTGTTAGATGTTTAGGTGATCAAGTAGTACTTTTAGCATTCTTCTCCTTTTAAATTCTAGCGCATAAATATTAGGGTTAATTTCACTCACACCCTTAAGGTTTGGTGTAAATACACCTAACCACCATAGGTTTCAAATTTCATCAATTAGCACCCCTATAAATTTATTTAATTTTTTTTAGAGGGATTTTAGGTAAAAAAAAAAATTTAGATAGGCGTGTTTAACAATTCTCTAAAAGCTAAATTTTATAAATGAAATACATTTATAAGAATGCTAATTAACGAAAAAAGTAAATTTTATAAATGAAACAAATTTATAGGAGTGTTAATTGATGAAATTTGAAACCAATGGTGTGGTTTAATGTTTTTACACTAATTCAACCTCAAGGACTGTGAACGGACTTAACCTTAAATATTATTGTGTTTGCTTGCTTCACCATAGAGTACAAACGTTTATGAAAATCAAAATATGATTTAAATAATCTTTTATATGTTTCATAAGCCCATGTATTTGAGTTGAGGCTTTGGATTAAAATATTAAGGTCTGAATTTTGTTTCTATGGTTTTACTTTTCAAAAATATCTATTATTTTATTTAGGAATAAAAGATTTGAAACACTAATATTTTTAGGTTTTACCTTAGTGTTTTGGAATTTATTTGATGGGGAAGTTAGTTGTGCAAAAAATAAAGAAAAAGGGAAAAACATAATTGATTTATAACATTAATTCAAAATCATATTTAGGTCTTTAGCTTCTTGTTGAATAGCCTTACAATTCATCTTCTAGATTTTCATCTATTTCACTTCTAAAATTATTTTTTCTTTTTTAATATAAATCTTTCAATCATGTACTTATATGTTTTTTTTTAATTTTTTTTTATGCGGCTCTCCATCCTTTCCAAAATTTAAAATTATAGCAATAATATTTTATATTAACAAATACAAGCACTATGCTAAAAAACTTTGGTCTCATGTGATTTTGTTTTTAAGAATTCTCTTACTTCCATTGTTGTAAATTAAAAGGGTGTGATTTTTTTTTTAAAAAAAATGTTATTAATCTTTACTTGAATTTCTACAATTCTCTTTTATAGATATGAAAAGCTTCATTATTCTTATATTCAACAAGACCATGACCTTTTGGGTGATTTCAGGCAACTAGCAATTGTTACCCATGCATAATTAGAATCCAAATTCTGAGACAAATTATGCATCACATTCTACTCTATTCCCTTTCTACATATATATATATATATACATATTCTAATAGTTCATGCACTTATAAGTTTTTCTTTATGAAATTAAAGATGGTCAAAAGAATATATATTATTCATGGTATACATTACAACCCTTAAATATATACATGACTTTCCAAAGGATACATGAACTATACAAGGTATACATACATCACTCCTAAACATAACAGTTGATCATTAACTACTCTTAAATTGTAGTAGAAATTGATTCTCACCTAATAGAAATAACGCATGAGAGATACATAAAGAAATTTTTTATCAGAGAGGGATTACTCTATGGATCAACACAACTCCAATGTTTGTTGATGGAGGCATCATGATAGATCATAAATTGATCAAGGTGGATAGCTCTTTTAGGAGGTGAGTGTCCATTCCCTCCTTCCCAAGTTTCCTTGTAGTTCCCTAGCAAAATGACTTTCCAATTGAACAGAAGTTAAAAAAGAACCATGCATTTGTCAATTGTGTACAAATTAAGCACAGAAAACCATGCATTGATCGTTGTCATAATGCCATAATTTTTCTTTGAAAAACTAAGCCAAACATTTGATCCATGACTAAGATGAAATTGGACTGATCATGAGTCAAATTGATGTCCGTTATGCCTGTGAGATCTTGCTTCCTTATTTGCCCAGGCCAATATTCCTAGCCAAGAAAAAGATTAAAAGGACTCAACACTAGAATTCATATATAAATCAACGCATACCCATCTGTATCATTTTTGGAAATTCACATAAGATTTTATGTCACGTCCCAAAACCCACTCCAAGGGCATGATGGTCATTTCACACCTCAAGCCCAAATGGTCAAAGTGGAAACGACACAAACATTCGTATTGCAACTAGAAAATTACCAATTATCAAATTCCTATTTAGAGTAGTATAACAAAAATTCTAAAATCTCCATATAACAATTTTTGAAACTAACACATTAAACCAAATGTTGTTGTCCAAATAACTCCAAACTCAAATAATTGTAATAGAAAATAAATTTTAACATCTAAATAATCCTAAAAATAAAAAGAGTTTTGACAAAAGTCATAACAAGCCAATTTCCCCTCCTAATTGTCACTCCTCACCCGAACTAAGGGTACCTGAAAAGTTATCAACAAATGGGGGATGAGCTCAAAGCCCAATAAAGAATATTAACACAGTTTCATGAATCAAATATTTTTAATTGTACTTACAAATAGGAGATATAACATATACTCTATTTATAAAACTTTTGAATTAAACATGCTATTGCATTTAAATAGTTCAACAAACATTTTCATATATATAAAAATCATTTCATATCCATTTAAAATCAAATACATTTCAATTGTTTTCACTTTGGTTATAAAATATCAAATAGTGCTCATTTAAGTGGGACTTTACAAATAGGTGGCTAGCTTCAAATGTTTCTTTTAAGGTAGACGAAACCAAACACTACTTTACAAATAGGTGGCTAACTTCTAACCAAACCCCTAGAGGTTGGGGTTCAAATCAATTACATTTCCCACCACAAAAATGTAAAAGTCAACTATTATATCCCGTTGACAAGGACCAAAAAGTCAACTATTATATCCTATTGACAAGGGCCAAATAAACCATAGTCAAATTCTTTATTTTATTTATTCTAATTTACAAAAACATAAAGTCCCAAGTATTTTGATATAAACAAAATAAATGTGATAATACATTTTTCCATACAAAAATATATTTGATCCATGCTTAAAAGCAAGATGAACAATTACACATTTCAAACAACATATATATAAATTTTTTTTTTTTACAAAATCTGTATTAATTTCCCTTACCTCAAAAGAAGTCCTCAAAAACTTTGGAGAAAAATAATTATGGAAAATCTACTTTTCACCTAACAAAGTATAAGAGAAATAACCATTACTATTTATCTAAAATTATGGGTTTGACAATCCTAAAATTTTAGGTATTCAAATTAATGTTTTTAATAATGAAAGATAATTTAATCTATTCCTATTTTATAAAAATTAATAAATAAAAATTCATATAAAACTTAAATTTTATTTTTAATTTATTTCTTGGGACACAACATAATTTAATTAAACTATAATTGATTTCACTAAATAAATTTTATGCTACTTATTAACTTAATATTTGTCATTAATCTAATTATAATACTATAAATTTAACTAATTTGTACTTCAACTCGTTTATTTATACATAGTTTATTCTACCACTTTCATATTTTCCAAATACAACTACCATAACACTCACACAACTACCCATATAATATATATATATATATATACCATCCACCCACTCATACATTCCATGTGCATGCCTCTTTATTATTATTAATATTATTATTCTCATCATTCTTCATTCTTCCACACGCACGCATTTTTTTATTTATTTATGGTCATTGTGCACACTATCTCAAAACCTATTTATTATTATTATACATTTTTAGAAATCACCCAATACATTGAAATCTTATCATTTTTTCTTTCTAATATTTTCCAATCCCTTAAGCCACATATAATCATATATTTATTTACTCATTTAATTTTTGAAATGTGATTGCTTACATCTATTCATCTAAGAAAATTTGAATTTCCCTATTTTCATCAATGGAACAACCTATATTCATAATTTCAATATTTTGGCCTAAAATTTTTAAATAGATTAACCCTAGCCTAAATCGAAATCTTCCAAAGATTTTTTTTTTTGTTTTCATCTAAAAACCTAAGATTTCCCAATTTCCAACAATGAATCAACCCGTAATCTTAAATTTCCAATATTTTGATATTAAATGAATTAACAAAAAAAAAAAAAAAAAAACTAACCCTGCTCTAAATTAAAAAAAATTCAAAGAATATTTAGCGTGCTCAAAACTAACTAATGAATATAATATATTAATTCAGGGTTAGAATCTTACCTGGAAAAAATCTGAACTTCAAACTCTGAACCTCTAACCCTTGAGCCTTACGATTTCCAATTCTCTAATTTTGGTTGATAGGGTTTTCTGAATAAAGAAGGCAAAAGGAAAACATAATTTATACCTGAGATTATTAATTGTGAAAGGAATTTTTCACGCTTAATGAGTTTAATTAATTATAATTTACTATTTTGCTCCTAGAGTAAATTTTGGGGTGTTACATTTTACATGTAGAGAACCAACCAAGAAAAAAGATAGAAAGAAAGAGAGAGAGAGAAAGAGAGAAAAGGAAGATTATTGGATTTTGATTGAATGGAAAATATTATCCAACAAAGCAGTGTACTATAGAGATGTTTCTAGTTTGACAAAATTTTTCTATACCATGTTATTATTTTAGATCTAGAAGCAGGTTGCTAGTGTTTCAAATGCTTAGATTAGTACAATCATGAAACAATCATGTAAAAAGATCAAAACTCATTTCATGTAAAGAGGAAAAACTTGTTATGGAGAGAAAGAGAGACGTGCCTTATGGGCAATCAACAACACACTCACAGGACATCTTAAAGTTCTTTAGTAAATAAATGTTCATTCCCTCATTTGTTGTTGCATAAACCATTGTAACTAAGAGCAATTAAAAATTATAGCAATATAAAATCTTCATCAAACCCACCGACTTGGTGAGAAAGAAAAAAGAAGCAGAATCGGGAGTCCTCAGAAACAAACTTTAACATGATTTAAAGATTTTTATTAAAAAATAAAAGCAATTTTAAAAGTGAAATAGATAAAAATCTAAAAGATGAATTATTAGGCTCTTCAAAAAGGATATTTTAAACTAAATAACAATTCAAGAATATTTAAAGAAACAAATAAATGAAAGTTGTTTTTAACCTTGCTAAATCATTTATTTGATCGACATTATCTTCAAATTTTTTCATACTTTGCTTCATCATCAGTCACTTTCACCTTTATCTTCACCTTCACCTTCGCCCCTATAGAGAAGCATCTTCGAGTGACTCATGGAAAAAAGAGATATAAGGCCCATTATATATCATCTCACAAGGTCTTAACATAGTTAAAGGTTAATGTTATATGGGAAAAAATCTTGTTCCTATCAAGCTAATCTAATTATATCATGTTTGGATTATTATACAAAAAAACTTTCACTATAACTTGTCATTTTCTATATTTGGATTCTTATATTTAGAAAACCTTAATTATGAGAAATCCATAAAATGGAGTTTTTGGCAACTTTTTTCTTATTCATAATGACAACTCAAACTTCTACAAAAAATTAATTAAGGCTATGTTTGGTTCCTGGAAAGTACTAGGGAAATAAAATAAAAAAAAATGAGAAGGAAAATTATTTTCCCATGTTTGGTTTTGTTATAAAAATGCAATAGAAAGTTAAATATAATTAAAATACTTAATAAATTTATATATTTTCAAATAATTTAATCTTTATATAGAAAAGTCAAATAAGTGAAAAAAGTTTGTAGTATATAAAAATAATTTATTAACTTTAAATCTTTTTTTTCTTTTCTTCGACTTTTCCTCTCCTCTTTCTTTTTTTGTCCTTTTTCTTTTTCTTTTTTTTTTTCCCTTGCATTTTCTTTCAAACTTTCCGAGAACCGAACGTAGCCTAAACTAACCTTATTCAATTGTTTCCCATGGCTATGTTTGGTTTTGAAGAAAAATTGAAGGAAAACTTGATGAAAATAAAATACAGAGAAAAATTAAAAGGAAAGAAAAAATGGAGGAAAATAAAAATAAATCTCATTTTACTTGTGTCAACTTTTCTATATAAAGGTTAAATAATTTAAAAATATAAACATTTTTCAACTAATTTTAATTATATTTTATTTTTTTACTATTTACTATATTAAAACCAAACACGAGAAAATCATTTTCCTTTAACAATTTTTTCTTTTTTTAGTGCTTTCTAGGAACCAAACATAGCCCAAGAAAGTTAGCAATAACAATGATGTAAGTAATGCTCTTCTAAGGCCAAGGTAATATTGAACACCAAGATCCCAATTTCAATGAATTAAACAACAAGAAAAAAAAAAAACAAAAAGGGTTTCTCTGAATTGACATGGCTAATATATAACAGAAACAACTTGTATAAAAGAAATTAAGATGGAATTAGATAGACAACTATGGGCCAAATTGATATTTGTAAGCTTTATGAGATCTTGTGTGGGTTGATTGTGTCCTGGCCAAGAAACCTCCTTCCATGGTTTCTAACTGTTCTTTACCTTCAATGGGCATACCAAATTAAGATATTACTTATGCACTATGAAACATATTTTAACACTAAATACTTAGATTGCTAAGATGAATTTCTATTCAAAAAGAAAATTAATTTTAAAAGTGAAATGGGTAAAAATCTAAAAGATGAATTTTAAGGTTGTTCCCAAGAAGTTGAAGACTTTAAAACACGATTTTGAATGTTATCAATCAATTATGTTTCTTTATTTCTTCTTGTTTTTTTCAAGTTAATCATCATTTAGTGGAACTATCTTCTTCATCCAATCGATTCCAAAACATTCGGTAAAACCCAAAAATATTATTGTTTCAAATATTTTATTTATAAATAAAATAATAAATATTTTAAAAGTAAAATCATAAAAAAAAGTAAATAAATATTGTGCCATAATCTTATAATCAAAAGGGCTCAACTAAAACATATGGGTCTATCAAAAGAATAAATGACCATTTAATCATATTTTGTTTTTCATATGTTCATATTCTATAGCAAAGAAAACAAACACATCAATATTTTTGTTTCAAACTTGAAAAGGACATAAAAAAGTGTTGTAATATCTAAAAAATTAGAATACAAAAGTTTCAAAATTTAGAAATTTAGAAACAAAGGTGAGAGTACTATAAAGGACCAAGTATTTAATTCTAACCAAATGTAAGGAAAAAACTCACAAATTTACATCAAATTTGAACCAGAAAAATAATGCATTCAAATGATATTTGAATTTCCTAAATTGGACATAGACAACTATTCCAAAAGAGAATTAGTGCAAAGAACAAAACTCATAATCATCATCAAGGGGCACATTGTTTTTTCCCCGACTCCCTTGTTTAGGGCCTTCAAAATTTGTGATTTCGAGGCCTTAAACAAGGAATTTAGTCAAAATTAGAAATAAGTTGTGTCATAGGATGGTTGTGAATTTTGGTTTTTTATGTGATTCCTTCCTACAATGGGTGTCCATGACCAAATTTGCTAATTTAACCTAGTATCCACTATGCTTTGTGATATCCCACAGGGCCATGTAATCTAAAGCCTAACAATCTACATTGATTATGCAAATCAAGATTGAAACTTCAACTTTCCAATTAAAAAAGTGAATCTTCAACTATCTAAATTACAAATAATGCTTACTAATAAATAAACATGATGTTAGAACTTTACCTTCAGCCATTTTAGAAAATTACAATTAATTCAAAAGCTTTTGGCACTAGTTCAAAGTTGTGGAAGCCCTAGATGGTTCTTAACCTTATGCTCTTTTCTCTCTCTTAATTCTTGTGTTAGTGTTGGATTCTCACAAAACCTAATACATTAGTCGAGAAGAACAATGTGTCATTTTTTTAAAGATGACCTTAATTAATTTCTCAAATATATGTTAAATGAATCATTTGGGATAAGCAAATCTCAATCTTTATTATTATTCATAATTACAAGGGGGACTCAAGTATTGAGCTTTTGCATATCCCAAATGGATTCATTAAATACTTGAGAAATTAATTGTGGTCATCTTTAAAAGAATTGTGATTCCTCTCTTGACTCAAGTATTAGGGTTTGTGAGAATCCAACACTAACATAAGAGATGAGACAAAGTAAAAAAGGCATAAGGTTAAATATCTTCTAGGGCTTCCTTATATAACTTCGAACTACTGCACGAAGCTTTCAAATTAATCTTGATTTGCCGAAAATGGCTCAAGGTAAAGTTTTAATATTATGTTTGTCCATTGCTAAGCATTGTTTGGAACTTATATAGTTGAAAGTCCATTTTTTAATTAGAAAGTTGAAGTTTTAATCTTGATTTATACAATTAGTGTAGATTGTATGGCTCTAGATGATATTCTTTTACAAGATTATTAATTGCAAAACATAGTAGATGGTGTGGACCTATGTTAAAGGTAGCAAATTTGGTCATGGATGCCCATTCTAGAAGGAACTAGAGTAAAGAAGAAAAAATACAACCAACCCATTGCAATGCTGTTTTTCAACCAAATTCTTTTTTTAAGGCCTCAAAATAAAAAATACAAATAAAATTAAGCCCTAAACAATGTAGTTTAGCTAAACATTGTGCATCTTACATAATTTTTGGTTTTACTCCTAACACTAATTCCTTTTTGGAATATGTGTTTATGATCAATTTTGGTATGTCTAACCCAAGCTTTGCACCATTTATTGTGCCTTTTGATGATCTTGCATGCCATATTGTCTAGGTTCTTGCAATATACATCATATAGATTGTATATATAGAATCATTTAAGAAATTCAAATATCATTTGAATGCAATATTTTTCTAACTCAATCAAAGTTGATGTAAATTTATGATTTCTTTCATCACATATTTGGTTAGAGTTTAAGGTTTGGTCTCTTTTAATTATGAAGTCAACCTTTGTTTTTAAATTTTCAAAATTTTATAGTGTAATTTTTTTAGATGTTTAGGTGATCAAGTAGTACTTTTAGTGTTCTTTTCCTTTTAAATTCTAGTGCATAAATATTAGGGTTAATTTCACTCACACCCCTAAGGTTTAGTGTAAATGCACCTAAGCACCATAGATTTCAAATTTCATCAATTAGCACCCCTTTAAATTTATTTTATTTATTTTTTAGAGGAATTTTAGGTAAAAAAAAAAAAAAAAAGATTTTAGATAGGTGTGTTTAACAATTCTCTAAAAAATAAATTTTATATATGAAATACATTTATAAGACTGCTAATTGATAAAAAAAAATAAATTTTATAAATGAAACAAATTTATAAGGACATAATTAATGAAATTTGAACCAATGGTGTGGTTTAGTGTTTTTACACTAAATTAACCTCCAGAATTGTGAATGAACTTAACCTTAAATATTATTTAGTTTGCTTTATTCACCATAGAGTACAAACATTTATGAAAATCAAAATATGATTAAATAATTTTTTATTTGTTTCATAAGCCCATGTATTTGAGTTGAGGCCTTTGAAGTAAAATATTAAGGTCTAAATTTGGTTTCTATTGTTTTATTTTTGAAATATCTATTATTTTATTTAGGACTAAAAGATTTGAAACACTAGTACTTTTAGGTTTTACCTTAGTGTTTTGGAATTTATTTGATGGGGATGTTAGTTGTGCTAAAGAATAAGCAAAAACAAAAAAACATATATAATTGATTTATAACATTAAATCAAAATAATTTTAGGTCTATTGGTTCTTGGTGAATAGCCTTACAATTAATCTATTTGACTTTTAAAATTAATTTTTCTTTTTTAATAGAAATCTTTCAATCATGTACGTAAATGTTTTTTTTTCTTTCTAGCTCTCCATCTTTTTCAAATTTTAAATTAATAGCTATTATATTTTATATTAACAAATGTAAGCAATGTGATGATAAAAAACTTTGGTCTCATGTGATTTTGCTTTTAAGAATTCTCTGGTCTCCATTGTTGTAAGTTGAAGGGTGTAATTATTTATTTTTTTTAAAAATGCTATTAATCTTTACTTGATTTCTTCAATTCTTGTTTAGAGATATGAAAAGCTTCATTATTCGTATATTCGACAAGACCGCGACCATTTGGGTGATTTCAAGCAACTAGCAATTGTTAACTAATGCATAATTAGAACCCAAATACTAAGATAAATTGTACATCACATGCTGCTCTTTTCCCTTTATACATATATATTCTCTAATGGTACATGCGCTTATTTGTTTTGCTTTATGAAAGTAAAGTGAGGTAAATGGATGAATGGTCAAAAAAATGTATATTATTCATGGTATACATTACAACCCTTAAAAATATACATGACTTTCCAAAGGATACATCAACTATATATATAAGGTGTAAATACATCAATCCTAAATATAATAATTGATCATTAACTAATCTTGAATTGTGGGAGAAATTGATTCTCTCCTAATAGAAATAATGCATTAGAGATACACAAAGAAATTTCTGATCAGTCATACTGGGAGGGAATACTCTATGTGATCAACACAACTCCAATTTTTGTTGATGGAGGCCTCATGGTGGATGTGACACTCCGTTTAAAGATTGAACCTGTGCTCTTTGTTGCATGAAGAACAAAGATGAATTCATCATAACACCTTTTGGACGTGATTGTCCATTCCCTCCTTCCCAAGTTTCCTTGTAGTATAGTTGAACCCTTTTGTCCTTGGGGCCAGCCCCTAATTAATGCAGCTTTTCCACTTCTTTTTTCGTTGTCCTCTTGCAGAATGACTCTCAAACTGGGTAGGAATCAATTTGTCTGTTAAATAAATAAATAAAAACAAGTTGCGTACAAATTAAGCACAAACAAATCATGCATTCATCCTTATCATAATGTCATAATTTTGCTGTGAAAAACTAAGCCAAACATTTGATCCATGACAAAGATGGAATTGGACTGACCATTGGTCAAATTGATGTCAGTTATGCCAGTGAGATCTTGCTTCTTTAACAACCCTGACAAATATTCCTACAAAAGGCAATATTTTCTAGCAGATTTCACTGAAGATTGTTGGATTTTGATTAGATCGAAAATGTTGTCCAACAAAGTAGTGTATGGTAGAGATGTTTCTAGTCTGACAAAACTTTTCTATGCCATGTTATTATTTCAGATCTAGAAGCAAGTTGCTAGTGTTTCAATTACTTAGATCAGTAAAATCATGAAACAAGCATGTATAAAGATCAAAACCCATTTCATATAAAGAGGAAAAACTTGTGATGGAGAGAAAGAGAGACGTGCCTTATGAGTGGAGCTCTTAAAGTTCTTCTTCAATAATTATCTGTTCATTCTCATTTGTTGCTGCATCAACCACTGTAACTAAGAGCAATTAGAAACAATAGCAATATAAACCCACCGACTTGGTGAGAAACAAAAAAGAAAAAAAAAAGGAAGAAAAAGAAGCAGAACGGGGAGTCCTTAGAAACAAACTTTGTACTAAACTCATCCATGACGTCCGCAAAGACATATATCATTACAGAATGTGTAGAAAGGGAAGAGTAGCATTAGTTAATAGTCAGCTAGTTTCATGAAATAACACCAAAGAGCATTCAATAAAATAAAATATTACTACTATTAGTGTAAATTTTGAAAAGGGTAAACAACCCAAAAAAAAAAAAAAAAAAACATTTAACATGATTTAAAGATTTCTATTAAAAAAGAAAACCAATTTTAAAAGTGAAATAGATAGAAATCTAAATGATGAATTATAAGGCTCTTCAAAAAGGATATTTTAACCTAAAGAACAATTCAAAAATTAAAGAAACAGATAAATGAAAGTTGTTTTTAACCTTGCTAAATCATTGATTCGATTGACATTATCTTCAATTTTTTCATACTTTGCTTTATCATCAGAGTCACTTTCACCTTTGCCTCTATAGAGAAGCATCTCCGAGTGACTCATGGTAACAAGAGATAGAAGGCCCATTATATATTATCTCAAAAGGTCTTAACATAGTTAAAGGCTAATGTTGTATGGGAAAAAATCTTGTTCCTATCAAATCCCTAATTATATCATGTTTGGATTATTTATTAAAAAATTTCACTATGATTTATCATTTTCTATATTTGGATTCTTATATTTAGAAAACTTTAATTATGATAAATCCACAAAAGGGAATTTTTGGCAATTTTTTCCTATTCATAATGATAGCTCAAACTTCTACAAAAAATTAAGACTATGTTTGGTTCCTGGAAAGTACAAAGGAAATAATAAAAATGATAAGAAAAATTATTTTCTGATATTTGGTTTTACTATGAAAATGTGATAGAAAGTCAAATATAATTAAAATAATTAATAAATTTATATATTGTCAAATTATTTAATTTTTATATAGAAAAGTCAAATAAGTGAAAAAAGTTTGAAGTAGTATATAAAAATAATTTGTTAACTTTAAATCTATTTCTTTCTTCTTCTTTTTTTCATTTTTTCTTTCCTTTTACTTTTCTTCTTTATATTTATTTTTTCCTTCTACTCTTTTTCTTTATTTTCTTTCCCTTGCATTTTCTTTTAAACTTTTCGAGAACCAAACATAGCCTAAAATAACCTTATTCAATTGTTTCCTATGACTAAGTTTGGTTTTCAAAAAAATTGAGGGAAAACATGATGAAAATACAATAAAGAGAAAAATTAAAAGGAAAGAAAAATTAAGGAAAATAAAAATAAATCTCATTTTACTTGTGGCAACTTTTCTATATAAAGGTTAAATAATTTAAATATATCTAAATTTCCAATTAATTTTAATTATTATTATTATTTTTACTATTTTCTATATTAAAACCAAACATGAGAAAATCATTTTCCTTAACAGTTTTTTTCTTTCTTTGATACCTTATAGGACCAAACATAGCCTAAGAAAATTGGCAATAACAATGACATAAGTATTCTTCCAAGGCCAAGCTAATATTGAACACCAAGATCTTAGTTTCAATGAAATAAATAACAAGAAAAAAAAAAAAACAACTTGTATAAAATTAAGAAATGAAGATGGAATAGGATCGACAGCTATAGGCCAAATTGATGTTTGTAAGGTCTATGAGATCTTGTGTGGGTTGATTTTGTCCTGGCCAAGAAGTCTCCTTCCATGTTTCTAACTACTTTTTACTTACAGTGGGTGTACCAAAATAATATTTAACACTAAATACTTAGATTGTTAAGATGAATTTCTATTCAAAAAGAAATTTAATTTTAAAGGTGAAATGGGTAAAAATCTAAAAAAATGAATTTTAAGGTTGTTCACAAGAAGCTAAAGACTTTAAAACATGATTTTGAATGTTATCAATCAATTATGTTTCTTGTTTTTTTTTTTTTTTCTAAGTTCACCATCTTTTAGCAGAACTATCTTCCTCATCCAATAGATTCCAAAACACTAGGTAAAACCAAAAAATATTATTGTTTCAAATATTTTATTTATAAATAAAATAATAAATATTTTAAAAGTAGAATCACAAAATAAATAAATAAATAAAATTGCGCCATAACCTTATAATCAAAAGGCCTCAACTTATATATATGGGTCTATCAAAAACAGAAATGGGTCTATCAAAAACATAAATGACCATTTGATCATATTTTGATTTTTCATATGTTCATATCCTATTGCAAAGAAAACAAACACATTAGTATTTATGCTTCATACTTTAAAAGGACATAAAAAAAAGTATTGTAACATCTAAAAAATTAGACTATAAGAAACTCCAACTCAGCCAGCATACAATCCATGCCAAAGCAGAATCTCTACGTGAGAAGTTGATAATGCAATCTACCAGGAAGGAAAACTACTCTCTATATTTGTAATGTGGAAAATCAAGGCTAGAAGGAAATCTTCACTTACATGTTCTATAAAATATTCCCTTTTTTTGTGTAAAGAAAGTATGTATTGTTTTTATTTATTTTTTTAGAAAACAATTAGTAAGGTGTGGTGCAAATTCAATCTTTCAAAAATAGTTTATGTTCTTCATGGTATTAGAGCCGATTAACCTAAAACAATCCAAAGCTTCCATGGCAACCCCATAAAATGTTCTTAGCATTCAGGCTTTTCATCAATGCTCAAGCCCCGTCTCCATTAAACTAAATATGTCCAATCTCCTTTTGTGGCACTCACAAGTTCTTCCTCTTGTGTGAAGCCTTGAATTAGTCCATCATCTCTCTGAAAATAGACACGCATCAAAGGAGATAATGGATACTAAAACAAAGGAGACCCATGATTAGTCAATAGAGACATGGTCTCACAATGATGGTCTACTTACCTCCTAGCTTCTTAGACTCATGGTAGAAGAAGTGATGTTTTTGTTGGATGGAACAAAGACTGCCTATGATGTTTGGAACTCCCTAGAAGAAAAGCTCTTTCCAATGACCAAAGAGAAGGAGGTGTAATTGACCAATAAACTCTGAAGGTTGAAGAAAGGCACAATGAATATCTAAGGGAGTTCAAAGGCATTTGTGATGCATTAGTTGCAGACCTAGACAAAGTTTTTCAACTAGCTCAAGATCTTGGAACTAAATACATGGATTTTTAGGTGGCCATGTAATCAAAGCCACCGTATCCCTCTTACAATCAATTTGTTTTGGATCTACAAAGACATGAACAAATAATTATGACAAGAAATGAAGAGAACAAGGAGTCAATAAACCATGAACAATCCTATCTTACCCAACGAGGAAGATGAAGAAATCGAGGAGGAAGATTTCTTTCTAGAGGTCGTGGCTTCACTCCAACAGGACAATTCAATCACAATGTTACCAATGACCAAAGGAAGAATGTTCATCCCAGCACCAGAAATCCAAGAAATAGCTTCAACAACCAGCTTCCACCATAACAGAAACTCCAAAAATCTGAAGGTACTCTTATTTGGAAAATTTGTAATAAATCTAACCATTCAGCTTTGGATTGTTGGAATAGATTCGACTATTCGTATCAATAAGAAGAGATTCCTCAAGCTTTGGCTTCTATGGCTCTAAATGAAGAAGATAAGGATCCTAATTTTTACATGGACTCGGGAGCAACAACCCATATAACAAATGACCCAGGTAAGATGTCCCACATAATTCCATATAAAGGGCATGATGCAATTTTTGTTGGAAATGGAGAAGCTTTACGAATCTCACATATTGGTGAAGCTAGACTAAAAACTAAACATAGAGATCTAAATCTTAAAAAATTATTGGTTGCTACAGAATTAAGAAAAGTTTGTTATCCATTGGATAACTTATCTCTGATAACCCATGCTCCATAGAATTCTCATCAACTGGTTTTGTCATTAAGGATCAACTTCAACAAGTGCTAGCCAAAGGAATTAAAAAGGGAAGTCTCTATGCATTGGAGGAAAATGTGATTCAAGCCATGATAGTTACTAGGTCTAGCAAGGCATCATCAGAAGTGTGGCATCAATATATGGGGCATCCGCAAACAAAATCTATAAAGCTTCTACAAGATAAGAATTTCATTGAAGTATCTAGTTGGATGAAATCAACAACAGTACGTGTTAGTTATTAGTTAGGAAAAAGCTATAAACTTTCTTTTGGCTTAATAAATCAAATTTCCAGCAATCCTCTTCACAAAATTCATTTAAACTTATGGGGACCTGCACCAACTAATTCAACTCAAGGATATAAGTATTATGTTGTCTTTATTGATGATCATACTCGCTATACATGGCTTTATCCCTTGAGAAGAAAATCATATTTCTTTGAATGTTTTTTGAAGTTTCAAAATTTGGTTGAGAATCAACTTGAAAAACGGATAAAAATCTTCCAAAGTGATGGTGGAGGTGAGTTTCAATCAATTAAATTTCAAAATCATGTAAGCAAGTGTGGAATTTTGCAACCAGTCTCATGCCCAAGAACTCTAAAACAAAATGGGGTTGTAGAGAGAAAACATGGACATATTGTTGAAATGGGTCTAACAATGCTTTTTAATGCCAAACTATCATTGAGTCTATGGGTAGACACATTCCTTACTGTTGTATACCTCATTAACCGGTTGCCTTCCACGGTGTTGAAAATGGAGAGCCCATTCTTTATGCTCTTCAAACAATATCCATAATATAGGAGCTTGAGAATTTTTGGTTGTTAGTGTTTTCCATACCTTACTACTAGAAGAATAAATTCTCACCTAAGACATATCCATGTGTTTTTATTGGATATATCTCTCTACACAAGGGTTATAGATGCTTGCATCCTTCAACTAAAAGAGTTTACATATCTCATCATGTCATCTTCAATGAAAATTGCTTTTTTTATGCTAACTCTCTTGTTAAGAAAAATCATTTATAGATTCCTATAGAAATGGTATCATTCTCAACTTCAGATGCTTTTTGTGAGACTTCAAAAATAGATCACCAAACTAAGTCTTAGAATGAGAACACTACTAACCAATCAAGCAACTCCAAGAAGTGCAACAACTGTCCATGCACTACTGAGCAAAGAAACCAATTTAGCGTTGAAGGAAGAATTTATGCTAGTTGCAATACTAACCAAAATACAAAAGCATCATGTGTTAATCCAATTGGAACTCCTACTACTATTGCTGCTAAAATTTCCACTATTACTGTTAGTACAAATGACCACAATACCGTCAATACTACTAAAACTCCCACTGATGTTGCTCTTGGTGCTAGTGGCCACAATTCCAATATTGCTACTACTACTGGAATACTCTCCCAGATTGAGTCTACTAGTAGCTACAAGCTTGCCAATGTTAATAATTTTCCTAATATCAGTAAGCACCTAGTAGTTGATTTCTCTTTTCCAAAAAAATGGTAGAAAAATGAGCATGTTGGTCCACCTCTGCAAAACAAATCAACCAATCACAGTGTTGATGATGAAGTTCCTGATATTAGCAAGCAAGTTGTTGTTGACATCTTTTCTCCTCAGGTTCAACACACAGATAACAAAGGAACTCATATGATCATCAGAAGTAAACTCAAGAATGATTCTAGTTTAAAGTCTCAAATGGTTACTTTTGCTGCCACGAGAAGTAATATTAGTGAGCCAAAAACATATCGTACAACATTGAAAAAATTCCCCATTGGTTCAAAGTAATGCAAGAGGAAATCGAGGCTTTAATCTAAAATCGAACATGGGATTTGATTCCTAGGCTTCCAATTGCAAATATTGAGGGTTCTAAATGGGTGTTTAAAACAAAGACGAAGGAATATGGAACCATAGATAGATACAAAGCACGATTAGTTGCTCAAGGTTTTTCTCAAATACCGGGTTTGGACTTTGGAGAGACCTTTAGCCCAATTATAAAGCATACTATAATCAGATTGATCCTTTCACTAGCAGTAACCTTGGGGTGGACAATGAGGCAATTGGATGTTAAGAATGCCTTCATACATGGGTTTCTAAAGGAAGAAGTATTCATCGAACAACCTCCAGGATTTATAAATGAAGACCTTCCGAATCATGTCTGCAAATTGAATCGCTCTCTCTATGGCCTTAAGCAAGCTCCAATGGCCTGGTTTAATAGACTATCCCGACATCTTCTTCATCTGGGGTTTTACTGTGGTCAGGTAGACTCGTCTCTATTTATTCTTCACAAAGGTTAGTCTATTGTTTTACTCCTTATCTATGTTGATGATATTATAGTCACAGGCAATGATAACAACTTCATCAGTGACCTCATTAACACCCTGAGTAGTGAATTTTCTCTCAAGGACTTAGGATCTTTACATTATTTTTTGGGATTGGAGGTTAAATATCTTCCTAATGGGTCATTTGTTTCTCAAATAAAGTACACTAGAGATCTCCTAGAGCACACAAAAATGATGGAGTATACTCATACCAACACACCCAAGGCTCTTAAGTCCATTATCATACCTTCTGATGAACAACCTATTGATCCTACACGATATAGGAAACTCGTTGGATCCCTCCAATATTTAACCTTCACAAGGCTTGATATTGTGCATGAAGTAAACAAGGCCTACCAACATTTCCAAGCACCCACTAAAGTTGACTTGCGAGCTATCGAACACATCCTTAGATATTTGAAGGGAAGAATGGAGCATGGAATCAAGGTTTTCAAGTAAAGTTCGCTTCATCTCACTGGTTTTTATGATGTTGATTGGGCAAGATGCACAAACACAAGAAGAAGCTCAATATTTTATTTTTTGGGAGCTAATTGTATCTCATGGTCCTCAAAGCGACAACCTACAGTTTCTAGATCAAGCACCGAGGTCGAATATCGATCCCTTGCATCTAGTGCCACAAAAATAACTTGGCTTACTTTCCTTCTCCATGATATTGGCATTCAACTACGTGAACCTCCTCAATTGCTATGCGATAACCTCAGTGTCCTTCACATGACAATAAATCTCGTCTTCCCTACACATTCCAAGCATATTGAGTTGGACCATCATTTTGTTAGGGAAAAAGTTGCAAGTGGAGTTTTGATTACTCGTTTCCTTCCATCATCCTTACAAGTAGTTGATATATTCACAAAGGCACTCCCTAAGACTTCATTCCAAGTCTTTCGATTCAAGCTAGGAGTGCACAAGTTACCACTCACTAGCTTGCGGGGGGCTGATAAAGGAAACTCCAACTCAGCCAGCATACAATCCATGACAAAGCAGAATCTTTATGTGAGAAGTTGATAGTGCAATCTGGCAAGAAGGAAAACTACTCTCCATATTTGTAATGTGAAAAATCAAGGTTAGAAGGAAATCTTCACTTACCTGTTCGGTATAATATTCCCTTTTTTGTGTAAAGAAAGTATGTATTGTTTTTATTTTTATTTTTTTTAGAAAACAATTAGTAAGGTGTGGTGCAAATTCAACCATTCAAAAATAGTTTATGTTCTTTAGGACCAAATCTATAATTCTAACCAAATGTAGGGAAAAAAATTCACAAATTTATATCAAATTTGAGCCAAAAAAATAATGCATTCAAATGACATTTGAATTTCTTAAATAAGTCTATATTTAAAATTTATATGATGTAAATTGTAGCACCGTAGGCTAGATCATCATAAGGCACAATAAATAGTGCAAAGTCTACATTAAATGTACAAAAATTGGACATAGACAACTATTCCAAAAGGCAATTAGTGCAGGAAACAAAACTCATAACCATCATCAAGAGATACATTGTTTTTTCCCCAACTCCCTTGTTTATGGCCTTCAAAATTTGTGATTTTGAGGCCCTAAACAAGGAATTTAGTCAAAATGAAAAATAGCTTGTGCCATAGGATGGTTGTGAATTTTGGTTTTTGATGTGATTCCCTCCTAAAATGGGTTCCCATTACCAAATTTGCTAATTTAACCTAGATCCCTTACACTTTCCACTATATTTTGTGATATCCCATAGGGCCATGTAATTTAAAGCCTTATAATCTACATTGATTATGCAAATCAAGATGGAAACTTCAACTTTCCAATTGACAAAATGAATCTTCAACTATCTAAATTACAAACAATGCTTACTAATGAATAAACATGATGTTTGAACTTTACCTTAAGCCATTTTAGAAAATCAAAATTAATTCAAAAGCTTCTTGCACTAGTTCAAAGTTGTGCAAGCTCTAGATGATTTTTTTAACCTTATGCTTTTTACTCCCTCTTAATTCTTGTTTCAGTGTTGGATTCTCACAAAACCTAATACATAAGTCAAGAAGAACTATACGTCATTCTTTTAAAGAAGACTTCAATTAATTTCTCAAATATATATTCAATGAATCCTTTGGGATACACAAATCTTAATCTTTATTATTCATAATCATTCGAATGCAATCTTTTTATAACTTAATCAAAGTTGATATAAATTTATGATTTTTTTTCATCAAATATTTGGTTAGAGTTTAAGGTTTGGTCTCTTTTAATCATGAAGTCAACCTTTGTTTAATTTTGTAATTTTTTTAGATGTTTAGGTGATCAAGTAGTACTTTTAGTGTTCTTTTCCTTTAAAATTCTAGTGCATAAATATTAGGGTTAATTTCACTCACACCCTTAAGGTTCGGTATAAATACACCTAATCGCCATAACTTTCAAATTTCATCAATTAGCACCCTATAAATTTATTTTATTTATTTCATTTACTTTTTAGAGGAATTTTAAGTAAAAATATTTTAGGTAGACACCGTTTAACAATTCTCTAAAAAAATATATTTTAAATATGAGATACATTTATAAGAATGATAATTGATGGGTTTTTTTTTGTTTTTTTATAAATGAAACAAATTTATAAGGGTGTTAATTTATGAAATTTGAAACCAATGGTGTTGTTTAGTGTTTTTCCACTAAATTAACCTCAGGGATTGTGAACGAACTTAACCTTAAATATTATTGTGTTTGCTTTCTTCACCATAGAGCACAAACATTTATGAAAATCAAAATATGATTAAATAATCTTTTATTTGTTTCATAAGCCCATGTATTTGAGTTGAGGCCTTTGAATTAAAATATTAAGGTCCAAATTTTGTTTCTATGGTTTTACTTTTCAAATATCTATTATTTTATTTAGGAATAAAAGATTTGAAACACTAATATTTTTAGGTTTTTCCTTAGTGTTTTGGAATTTATTTGATAGGGAAGTTAGTTGTGCTAAAAAACGAAGAAAAAAGGAAAATCATAATTAATTTATAATATTAATTAATTCAAAATCATATTTAGGTCTTTAGCTTCTTGTTGAATAGCCTTACAATTCATCTTCTAGATTTTCATCTATTTCACTTTTAAAATTAATTTTTCTTTTTTAATAGAAATCTTTCAATCATGTACTTAAATGGTTTTTTTTTGGCTCTCCGTCCTTTCCAAATTTTAAATTAATAGAAATAGTATTTTATATTAACAAATACATGCACTATGCTAAAAAAAAATTGGTCTCATGTGATTTTGCTTTTAAGAATTCTCTTATTTCCATTTTTGTAATTAAAAGGGTGTGATTATTTTAAAAAAATGCTATTAATTATTTTTTAGAGATATGAAAAGCTTCATTATTCTTATATTCAACAAGACCATGACCTTTTGGGTGATTTTAAGCAACTAGCAATTGTTAACAATGCATAATTAGAACCCAAATTCTAAGACAAATTGTACATCACATATTGCTCTCTTCCCTTTCTACATATATATTCTCTAAATAGTACATGCACTTATAATTTTTGCTTTATGAAATTAAAGAGGTAAATGGATGAATAGTCAAAAGAATGTATATTATTCATTGGATACATTACAACTCTTAAATATATACATGACTTTCCAAAGGATATATGAACTATACAAGGTATACATACATCACTCCTAAACATAACAATTGATCATTAACTACTCTTGAATTGTAGGAGAAATTGATTCTCTCCTAATAGAAATAATGCATTAGAGATACACAGAAATTTCTAATCAGTCATATTGAGAGGGATTACTCTATGGATCAACACAACTCCAATGTTCGTTGATGGAGGCATCATGAAGGATCATAAATTGATCAAGGTGGATAGCACTTTTAGGACGTGAGTGCCCATTCCCTCCTTCCCAAATTTCCTTGTAGTTTCCTAGCAGAATGACTCTCCAGCTGGGCAGAAGTTGATTTGTCCAATTACAAAACAACCATTTATCAGTTATGTGCAAATTAAGTATAGAAAAATCATGCATTGATCCTTATCATAATGTCATAATTTTGCTTCGAAAAACTAAGCCAAACATTTGATCCATGACTAGGATGAAATTGGACTGACCATGATTCAAATTGATGTCCATTACGCTTCTGAGATCTTGCTTCCTTATTTGCCCTGGCCAATTATTCTTGGCCAAGAAAAAGAACAAAAAGGTCTCAACACTAGAATTCATATATAAATCAACACATACCCATATTTATCATTTTTGGAAATTCACATAAGATTTTACATGTAGAGAACCAACCAAGAAAAGAGAGAGAGAAAAAGAGAGGAAAAGAAGATTGCTTGATTTTGATCAGATGGAAAATATTATCCAACAAAGCAGTGTACTGTAGAGATGTTTCTAGTTTGACAAATGTTTTCTATGCCATGCTATTATTTCAAATCTAGAAGCAGGTTGCTAGTGTTTCAATGCTTAGATCAGTAAAATCATGAAACAAGCATGTATAAAGATCAAAAACAATTTCATATAGAGGAAAAACTTGTGATGGAGAGAAAGAGAGACGTGCCTTATGAGCAACCAGCAACACACTCACAGGAGATCTTTAAGTTCTGCTTCAGTAAATATCCGTTCATTCTCATTTGTGCCTGCATCAACCACTGTAACAAAGAGCAATTAAAAACAATAGAAATATACAATCTTCCAATTTCGCTATAAAGAAAATCATCTATAACCCATTGTAGGGTTCACTTGGTGAGAAATAAAAAGGAAGAAGAAGAGGCAGTCCTCAAAAACAAATTTTGTACTAAACTCATCCATGACGTCCGTAAGTACATGTATCGTTACAGAATATGTAGAAAGGGAAGAGCAGCATTTACTAAAATAAAATATTACTGCTATTGATTTAAAATTTGAAAAGGGTAAACAACCCAAAGACATTTAACATGATCGAAAGATTTCTATTCAAAAAGAAAACAAATTTTAAAAGTGAAATAGGTAAAAATTTAAACGATGAATTATAACCCTCTTCAAAAAGGATATTTGAGAAGAAATAACAATTCAAAAAAAAAATAGATAAATGAAAGTTGCTTTTACCCTTGCTAAATCATTGATTTGATCAATATTATCTTGAATTCTTTCATACTCTCCTTCATCATCACAATTACTTTTACCTTTATTTCACCTTCACCTTCACCTTTACAGAGAAGCATCTTCGAGTGACTCATGGCAACAAGATATAAGGTCCATTATATATTATCTCACAGAGTCTTAACATCGTTAAAGTTTAATGTTTTATGGGAAAAAAAATCACATTCCTATCTATTCCAATCTAATAAAACCATGTTTGGATTATTATATTAAAAAATTTTCACAATGATTTGTCATTTTCCATATTTGGATTCGTATATTTAGAAAACGTTAATTATGATAAATCCATAAAAGATAATTTTTGGCAACTTTTTTCCTATTCATAATGATAGCTCAAACATTTAAGAAAAATTAAGGCTGTATTTGGTTCCCTGAAAGTATTAGGGAAAGAAAAAAGTGGAAAATGATTTTTTTCATATTTAGTTTTATGATTAAAAAAAAAATGCATAGAAAGTCAATTATTGGATTATGCACACCAAATTTTGGGAAGGTTGCATGTAGTAGATAGTAGGTCATGAACTTGAAAATTAAATTCAATTTAATCAATTTTCATCTCAATATAATTCCATAATGTATTGGAGTGCAGTTGATTCTTGAGAAAATAAAGGCTAATCTTAATATGGAAAGCACCCAAGAGGGGGAGTGACTTAGGTTTTTAAAAAAAATTTTCAAATACAACAAATTCAAGCAAAGGAAACACAATATATAAAAAGATAAGGTTAGAGAAAGTAAACTCAGATTTTATAGTGGTTTGACACCCCTTGCCTACGTCTACTCTCTTTAAACTACTAACCGAGTGAGGGTTCCACTATACTTGAAGTTTCAACCAAGCTTCTAACACCTTTACACTTAGATTTCGACTCCAATGGGCTCTTACACAATCCCTTCAAGTCTTTGCTCACTTGAAGCTTTTAACACTCAAATAACAAGTTTAAATCTCTTAACCTAGCTCAATAAGGGCTCAAATACAACTTAAATGCTAGAAAGAATCATAAGGGTGCACTAAGGAATATGCAAGTGGAGGTTTAATGCACCAAGGAAAGAATGAGAGCTTTTGAGTCAAGAACAAGTAGGTAAACAAATAAATGCAGGTGTTCTCTTGCTTATAAATGAATTGGAGCTCTCAATTTATAGGTTTTTAACCTCGAAAACCAAAATGCCAAAAAGCAACCTTGATCGGTTGAGCTGGAGGTCGATCGATTGACTAGTCGTTGGGCAATAAATGCATGTCAGGTGATCATTAGGCCTCGATCGGTCCTTGATCGGGAAGGCATAGCCCTTGATCGAGAATGCAAGGCTATTGGAAGAGAGAGAAGATGTTTTGCATCTCTCGACCGAACATCGATTAAGAAGGTATAACCAGTCGACTAATACCTTAATCGATCAATGGTACCCTAACCGATTGAGTCGGTTTGCCAATGCCTCGATCGATTCACCATTTTTTGCCTAAAAACCTATATATTTATTATTATTATTATTATTTTGACTTCTAACACTTAGACAAGGTCTTTAGTTAAATTAATATGTTAATTTTGAAATGATTTGCCTAAAGTTCATTTGATGAAACTCAAGTTTTGATGGAAATGTAACTTTAATGCATAAATCGAGTTTTTAAAGATGCATCAAAAGATATGAAATCCCTAAGTGCACCCATGCATTCATCTTACGTATGTTTCCTATGATTAAAGGGTTTTCCAATTGTCTTGATTTTGCATCAATTAGGTCCTTTGATGAATTCCAAACTAACACTTGAAATTCTTTTTAATTCAAAATGATTAGCAACTTAACCATAGTTTGTTATCATCAAAACGCGATTAAGAGAATTCATGGGCTAACAATTCTCGTTAATGGAGTGTTTAAGTAACTTCAAAACTAGGTTTTGAGAAAGTCAATATTTTTCTATTGATCATAGTGGTTCTTGCTTGAGCTCATGGTCTTTGTTGAAACAAAGATTTGAGGAAAATTGGAAATTTAATCACATATGTGCATAAGGGCAATTGCTAAAAGTGTAAGGTTGTATAAGAACTTATGATTATTTATTTTGAGGTTTTATATAGAATCATTCATTTATGTGTATAAGGGTATTTTGGCCAAAAAAAAAAAAAGTAAGGTTGCACATAATTAATGAATAATTATTTTGGTTTTTTCCCTAGATTGGACTAATTAATTAACTGGAGCCCAATAGGGCTAATTAATTAATTAGGATCCAATGAGTTATATTAAGTGACCTAAGCCAAAGTTGGGCCAAAGTCACTTAAACCCATAAGAGAGGGTATATAAAACCCCTTAGGGTTTTCGAATTAGTTAACTTATTCATTCCATTCTTTCAAAGAGAGCTCTAACCTCCATCTCTCTCCCTCTTAAGTATGTAGCTGCTTTAAACATGTGCCAAGGATCAAAGACAAAGCCATTGGGTGGAAGGTCTGTAGGCTTTTGAGATCCTTATATCAATTGGAATAGGATTTGGGAACATCTAGATTCAAAGGTATGATTTTTAACACCTAAATCTAATTTTTATTACTTTTGTTGTGTTTAGATATAGTAGCTAACTCAAAGAACTAGAGAGCATGCACCCTATGATCTTGGTGTTTCCTATTAAAGTTAGTTTAGCAAAACATAACTTTAGCTAGTTGTGACGCACTTCCAAGCTGCAACCATGTGTCATATAAAAGCTAACTAATCTAAGTGTCCTAACCAATTCCTCAAGTTGAACATTTACCTTGTGAAGAGTACAAGTGACTACTACAACCACCATCTAAAGGGAGAATACCAAATAAATTTTCAACCACTTAAATTAAGAATTAAAGTTGTTGACTCAATTGCCCTTTCCTAGTGACATTTTGCCACATCGGAGTGCATCTCATAGCAATAGATTAATTCAGATTTGTCCTCTAATCACTTCACTAATAAAATTAAAATTTAGCTAAAATTTTTATGAAACATCTCTCTTTTTCAGACATCATAATTCAACATGTCGTTTCTTATACCTTTAATCTCTTCCTATAATTGAGCAAAAATCAGGACATTATAATTAAAAACAAGGCCATTACGATTA